>NW_020438983.1:174165-195790 GCF_000699045.2 Agrilus planipennis | reverse complement strand
TAATATAGTCCAATAAAAGCAATTTAAACTTTAGGGGGCGTTACGAAATGCCCGGTTAGGTTAGGTATGAGATATTTTCAGATAAATGTGGCTGAAAAAAAATATTTCACACGTACATTATATTATTCATTTTCACTCGTGCGACATACAAAGGAAAAATACTGAATAAGAAATGTGTAGTTTCTATGTCCAGTGAAGCCTTACTTGTATACCAATATTTCATATGCAAAAACGTTGTTCATTTTACTTTCTTATAAGAACTAGATTCTTAGTAATTACCATTCTCATTAAAATGCAATTCAATTAGCAAATCTAATTAGTTTCAAACATCTGACGTAATATGTAGCATTTAAATGTTAAATACTTTAACTGATACATAAATTCTGGAGTAAACTTTTTACAAATTTTACCTATATGTATACTTATAGTTGGGGATTTTCTAAATCAAGGTTACATTATCACAGGTTGGACTTTTGAATTTATTTATTGCTACTGTGATGATAATTCGACAAGCTGCACATATTATACTGAGATAGCGAAAAATGACGTCACACTGTTCTAGTGGGTTATGAAGAGAATTAATAAATTTTAGTATAGAAAAAGAAAAACAACAACTTTCGAATTCTTTTGTCACATCGTCTATTTATAAAATCAATACTTTCCCCTTTGAAACTATCTGTAAAGGTTCAAAAATTCTATTTTAGGAACCGCTGTGTACATGGGCGAATAATTTTCAATTAGAAGGTAACAAAGACAAAGCCAACCTTAACACACAAAAACATTATCACTGCACCAATAAATGAACAAAGACTGCCAATAAAATTATTTTCTTTACAATTTGTAACGAAATTTTAATATTGATGAGTGTAGACTGTTTTTTCGATTAGACTGCATCACTGCATACATAAAATATTCACGTTTCTGACCTACGTTTACCTTGAAAACATTGAAATTGTAGAAATATATGTAAAATATATTGCAAATAATTAACTGAAAAACTTGTAACAATTGTACAGGTGCATCTATTAAATGAAGCCGAATAGAACTCATTATAAACAAACGCACTTCTCTGGATCGTTTTATTTTTCTGTGAAATTTTATTTTCTGATATTAAAAAGGGCGACACTGAAACTTTTATTATCAGTTAGTTACNATTATTATTGTTATTCATTAAGCATTATTATTAATAAATGTTTTATTAGACAAATTTGAAAAATGAATTTCAAAAAAATGTTTAGGGCGTAGAAATAATAGTGTCAAACTGTAGACAGGGTCTTTTGTTCACTAGCTTTATTACTAAGAAGCCGAATAGAACTCATTATAAACAAACGCACTTCTCTGGATCGTTTTATTTTTCTGTGAAATTTTATTTTCTGATATTAAAAAGGGCGACACTGAAACTTTTATTATCAGTTAGTTACACGAAACATTTAGAGCGGTTCTTGACTCATTTAAACAGTAACTGAACGGAAATTAATTACTATATTGTGTTAAAAATAAAAAATAGGTTCAGCGCGAATCCTTTGAAAACCAATAATATTGCCGTTATTTGGTAACATTATGTTAATAGAAATAACCACAACTACTAAGTAGGTACTTGGATATTGAAACTGAAACCTCTTCGTACCTGGGAAATGTTGATTGATGGTCTGCAGTTTTGTCTTACAATTATTTTTTTGTTTACTTTACTCGTTTTAACAACAATTCACATTCACATACATATTGCCACGGTTAACGCGGTGGCAACTTATCGTATTTTAGCCGAAAGCTACACATTGACTCAACATGAATTGTTTCCTCTGACAACGACGTTATACGGTCAACAACTTACTGCCTGCTTCAGTGCTTCGCAAACACGGGCGAAAATCGAGAAATCTGCTGAGCCCACATCCTCATACAACAGAACATTGTACCGTGACGTCATCGCGTGAAACAACGAGACTTAAGTCAAAAATGACAATAGAAACGCATGCCTACAACAATGAGCCAGGCAGGCACTTAGTGGGCATTCTCGCGTTCTGTAAGTGCAATAAATGTTTTTTACAAAGTTTAAAACACATTTCAGTTTATCTTATGACTTATCCTTTCATCCAGCATGCATCAGTGTGTACTAATTTTTATGAATAACAAGTAGGGTTACCAGCTCGTTCAGGAAAAATTAGTTATCATTCGGGAACGTTCTCGAACCTTCTAGAAAATTCTAAAGCATTCTACAACTCTATAGATGTAGGGCATTCAGGACATATCTGTGACATTCTGTAACTGTCTGACCAGATGTCTGAACTCAACACTTTACTGACTCTCTACATATGTGGAGTCCTTTGGGCGATAGTCATTTAGCCCTCATATCTTTGAAACGAACCTCTGCAGCTGAAAACCGAAATCTTCTTCATGAACGAGTATAGAAGACTCTATCATATTGTTACATAGGATTTATAAATTTATTAAGGTGACTTGTACACAGTTGGTAGGTGCAGGTATATCTAAATTATTTATTTACAACTGCAAGCTAACACCTACTTACTTACTGGGTTAGTAGGTCAATTACCGTTTCAATAGTCGAATGAATAATACTCGGAGGCAGTCGAATCCTAAATCAGGAAGAAGCAAATAATGCAGGGTGGTGAGGCGGTTTAGTTTTTTTGTATTACCTGATTGTAAACATTATAAATATAAATCTGTCACTCCACACAATATTGGTTGTTATACCAAACCAATTAATGTAAAATTGATTTCAAAACATATTCATACTCCTTCAAAAGGACGAAGGGAAAAAAATGACATTCGTTTTTAACTGTTATGCCAAATACTATTGCAGTAATGAAAATCGCTCTGTGAATTTTTCATTTTAAATACACTATTTGACAATTTTTTCTACAACTACTTCATTTATTAAGTTTATTAGTGTTTCAAGTGATTATACCAATAACAACAATTTATTGCGTAATTGCTAATTTGAGAAAAAAATGCGATAATTATTGTTAGGATTTCTTGAATTTACAAAAAAAAATAGTTTCTCTTTTTCATGTTTTGTTATTGCTCCAATGCAAGTAGACTTTTTATTGCACCAGCTGCTTAATACATTTTTTTATCCGTGTGTTTGCATTTCCAGCATTGGGCAATATGACCTTGACGTTATATTTCCTAAAATAAAAAATACGTAATGTATGTATGGGTATTGGACGGGTGTATGAAACACGTGCACCTTGACGGTTCTATGTACATAATTTGTGTAATCACAAAATACGCGGGTGTAAATTTAAGCGATACAGGAAACCTTAGCCCGTGTAATCTGCGTAAAAATTTATTTTTTTTAAGCATATGCACCGCATGTATTGATAATTTTAGTCGCTTCAATTGTTAATGCATAAAACATTCGAAAACCATCTGGTAAATACAAAGTAGAATACGTAGTATTACCAACTGTATAAAGTACATGAATCAATTTAGCATATTGGCTAGTTAAATGGTGGAGAAAAAGGCCATAAAAGAGCAGTTTAGGTAAGCAGGATTTTTTTGAGTATGTACACTGTACTTATGGTACGAAAAGACAACTTGAAAGAAGTGAGTATTGTTATGATCATTTCCAGTTCATGTTTTACTTTTGCTTGATAGCCAATATGACAGTTACTTGTTCTACTGTATTGTCTCCATGTCTCCTACACGTTTTGATAATTTAGGTTATGTTGGTAGCATTATATTTGAAGTCAAGTTTGAGGAAGGTGCCGTAAACGGCACTTTTACCAAAAATTTATACATTTTTCTATATTTAATTAAATAAACTGTCTTTCATTAATACATTATTATTGTTATTCATTAAGCATTATTATTAATAAATGTTTTATTAGACAAATTTGAAAAATGAATTTCAAAAAAATGTTTAGGGCGTAGAAATAATAGTGTCAAACTGTAGACAGGGTCTTTTGTTCACTAGCTTTATTACTAATGATACCTATGTGAAAGATGTATTAATGAAAGTATCTAAAAAAAGGTCTGCACAAACTTTTGCAATTAAGGAGATACATTACAAAAAAAAACTAATTCCACTCTAAATGGCGGCTAAATTGGGGATCGCAAAAATCAAGTTTTATAGTCGCTATACACATCAACAGTTATCATGAGAACAATCAATTTTACGTAAATGTATTGAATGTTATGTTATTGATTGCCAACGACCTCTTGAACATATGGCAATTGACCCATAAAATGAAATTAAAATTGTAACATTAATTTATTTATATTTCAAAATAAACACAATGCGAAGTTTTTTTCAAAAATAGTAGTGGATACGTTAGTTAGGAATAATAAAAATGTTAATAGAATCTACTTAAAATTCTTAATTGAGTGTACCTTTTTCTGTTTCCTTTGAGACTGTCGCATTAATAATTGACATTTTGTCTGAATAAATTTGAATTTTACATTAATTAAAACATACTTTTTTTGTTAATTGTCATTTATTTAAAACTATTCAGCGTATTTTATTCGCTTTATTAACGTTGCTGTATTTACAATAAATTCTTAAATTTGATAACTAGTCAACATTCTTTTTTATATTAAAAAGAAAGTAATAATAATGTTAATAAATAGGATCACAATTTACACGTATGTAAAATGTTATTGCGGTAGGAGTTTACATTTACATTATAGGAAAAAAATACCAGTTAAGGCGAGCGATTACACAGTATACGCTGGCCGAAAGTGTTATGGAATAGTAGTATATATAAAAATGTAAAAACTATGAAAATGATGTTACATGGATTAGGTAGATAATAATAAATGTTACGAAAGACTGTGTCTTCTTACGTTATTAGTATGTTGCATACAATCGACAGATACATTTACAAATCTAATAAATCTAAATAAAAAAATACTGGTAACAGGTAACAAGGTATCTTTAACAATTCCACAATATTTTGTGAATAGACACGATGCGTTGTGAGAGGCAAACAGGAGAATTAATGTGAAGATGCACTTTTTTATTGGTCAGGCAGAATAAAGGGAATTCCATTGCTGGATCACGTCAAGTCTCTACAGAGGTTCCAGTAAGTTAGGATTTTGGACGTTTCCGAGATGTATCGTTTGATGGATTATCGGCAGTATCAGCTTCTTCCTGAAAACAAAAAGAATCCGTTTTAGAAAATTTAAAAATGGTATTAATAAGAAGAAGTTTTCTTTAGTGTCTTAAAGAAAATTTGTCTTAAAAGTGTCTCTTCCAGCTTTAATTTAGGCATTCACAAAGTCAGTTATTTATTGAAAGCATTTTTGAAGTGAAACTTTTTTATCGACGGTGTAGGGAGGAAATTGATTAGGGTATAAAGTGTAACGTCACGCGTCACGTCACGCGCCACGTGTGACCCTTGGTGGATATGAATCATTTTAACAGGCTTCAGAAGCTAACCTGTTAGTAGCAACAGAAAATCCGATAATTGCCATTTCAACAAATTATCAGCAGATCGCGCCTACGCTGTACTGCATTATTAATTAATAAACAAATAGGCTAGGATTGTTTTAATAGTCATCAATAACATTACTCTTCATATTTCATTCTGAGCGCGACACACAGACGAATAACTTTTTCAATTATTCACAATTTCCACAAAATCAATACAGTATCTCGTACATTTTAATGTTACAGGAGTGAAAACTAAGTTTTAGCTCCTAATTAATCAATAGATAATTTTAAAAATTATCCGAAAAAATTTTTTGATAGTTTCGGAATTGTACGTACTTTGCAATTAAATGAAAAATGAAGATATGACAATGATATTTAAATTTACCTGTGATATAACGCTGGATCTGTTACTTGAAATTCCCAAATCACTAGTGAAAGGAGTCCGTAAAGACTGATCCATGCAGTTTCCATCGTGAGGTTCTAAACTTGTACTGATATCGACAGAAGAATCGCTAAAAAAACAATGCTTAAGATTTTAAGCGCTTGAAGTACCATAAAATACCTTATAACACTTCTTCTGTCGGCGATGGCAATTTCCTGTTTTAATTTATCATGTATTTCTGGAAGACTTTTTTCTTCGTCGACAAGTTCTTCTTCCAAAAGGGGAACTTCATCTTCTTGAACTTTCTCTGCATCTTCTTCTTTTTTAGGTTTTTTGTCCCTTTCTCTAGTGGTTTCGTGGCATTCGCATTTACAGTCTTCCGGATTAACGTATGTGTAAACGACATTTTCATGAACGGAAAAGTCCGGTATTTCCATATTTTTTGATGGTATGGTTTGAATTCTTCTTGGTGGTTTTCTTCTCTCGGGAATATCTTCAAAGTTAATCCACTCTTTAAACGTTTCTTTAGGAATTGCTCCAGTGGATGAGGGTGGTTCGTTTTTTGGGGATGACTGAATTTGTTGTGAGAATTCCGAAATAGTCTGTGGAGCAATTGGTTTCCGAGGCGATTTTGGTTTCGTACCGATGCTGAGTTCTTTCGGCAAAGAGATTCTAATTTTCTCAATATCTTGAATTGATAGTCCGTGAGACGAATTGAACGCCTCTTCTCGGAAAGTTTCTAAGCAGGACAAGTTTATGGGTGTGGTGGATCTGGGTCTATCGATCGAGCAGGTTTTAACCTCGATATTACCTCTTTGTTTGATTGGCACTATCGGAAGAGCAACAGAACGTTCAAGAGGCAAGGTTGTAGGCGTATACGGTAGTTCTTCTTCATAGGAATCCTGCTGAAAAACTAAACCTCGTCGTTCAGACTCTAAGGTTTCAGATTTTTCACCACTTTCCATTTTAGATTTCATGTAGTCTACTTCGGAATCCTTTTCCGATTCGGAGGAATAAATTTCTTCGTCACCAGAAATCATAGAAACACGATTGTTGGTTATGATAGTTTTGACAGTTTTGACGGTACTTACATTATTCGTTTGTTCGTTGTCATTTTTTGTCGACGACGCTGAACTACTTTGCGAAGGTAAACTGATTATTTCAGTTACAGTTCGTTTTTCTTCCTTCAATTTACTTATGCTAGCTACGGCAGGATCTTTTACGGACTCCTTCACTACAACAGTCTGAACTTCATCTAACGAAAACCTGATTTCTTCATTACTACATATATCACCATTTAAGGATACGCTTTTTTTAAACGGATCTATTTCGATAGTTTCTTGGGGTTGAGGTGATTTTTCGATAACAGTTTTAACGCTATCTTTACTTATATTAGATGAAGTAATGGTATTGTCACTAATACTAGACTTAGACTTATCCAACGGCGTTTGTTTACTCTTACTGCTACTGGATGTACTCTTATCTTTTGGTAATTTCGTAGAGAATATTTCCTCATTGCTCCCCAATTTAGTCGAAAACACTACATTATCACTACTTGTACTGCTCTGTCTTTTATCTATCTTACTTATAGGCTTTCCTTGCTCCATAGGAGTAATTTTTTCTGATGAGCCGTTTCGGGTTTGTTCTGTTTTCGATTCTACGCTACAAGATTCGCTCGATTCGAACGCTTCATTTACCACAGTCTTTTGATCTGAATCTGTTGGAGAATGCAAGGGAATTCGGATACTTTCTCCTTGTAGTGGCATTTCATAGTACGGTTTGGAGTAAGCTACACACTCCGATTTTGACGTTACTTCCGGAGAATTTGTACCAGATTTGGTTTTGGACGTAGATTTTTTGGGTTTGAACAAGGAGATTACAGACTTTTGTTTGGATTTTGTATCGATACTTTCTGTGGAGGATGGTGCGGTTGAAGTACTACCGGTTTTGTCTCGTTCTCTACTCTTTGATCTACTACGTCTACGTTCTTTGGTTGACTCTGAAGGATCTTTGAAGATTCCGGATTTACAATTTTTTCGTTTGAAATTTACCCCAGTCGGTGAATCTGGACTAATAGCGCTTTCTTTATTCTTGAAAAGTAACGAAAATGAACTTTTTCGAGATAATGAAGGAGAAGGGGACTTACTACCTAGGTTTGTATGCCTCACAATACCAGGACTCGATAAAGGTGTCGAGTTCAGAAGACTTTTCGCAGGAGCTTCGGCTTTAATTGTGCAATTAGTAAGTTCCACTTTAACATCCTTTTGTATAGGAGCAGATAATATTGCATTAGGCTTCGTGTTCATTTCGTGAATGTCCAAATAAACTGGCTTTTTGATTTCTGTTTCTAACTGACTTTTTGAAACTCTTTCTGTTCCGTCGTCGTCGTACATATAATCAGGTTTTAACTTAATCCTTATGTACTTAGGTTCTTCTTTATTTGTTCTGGAACTACTACAAGTGGTAGATCTTTGAATAGCTGGTGAGGCAGAAGCGGATTTTGCTTTTCTAATATCATTATTTTTTACTTGTACGTTTGTCCTAGAAGTTGTTGCTGAATTTATTTCACGTAATTTAGTATTGGCACCACCTTCCTTACTATCTTCATCAGGAAGCGGACCTTTTAGTGGAATATAAATGTATTCCACTCCACTAGCTGAAACTATTCGTTTAGGAATTTTAGGTGTGGTTGAATCGTTATTGCTTTCGTGTATTTCAGGTTTGTCAATTTTTATGTCAGGTTTAACCTTCTTTTGTTCTTTCTGCTTTTTAGGAGAAGATTCTCGCTTTTTTTCTATAATTATTCCTTCTGCTAGAATTGCTTCTCGTGGATCGTGTTTCCGAGATAACAATATTCTTTCCAATTCGTCGGAGTCTTTTTTTTCTTCTTTATTACTATGTGGAACTTCCGGTTGCTTATTTCCACAAAAGGACGTTTCTAAAAGCATTTTATGTGGCGAGCATGATCGTCCTGAAGCACCAGAAATAACAGAAAGGTGACTTGTGTTGGAAATTCGACTTTGAGCTGAACATTGACTTCCAACACTCGACAGTCTAGATGTTCTTCCAGAGATCGACAATAATCCAATTTCTGAGCTTTGCGAGTCTTTGCGTTGATGCCCTTGCAAAGAATCATTTGGAGCAAGTGGCGAATGAGGTCTGTACTGGATACGAGCTTTTTCAGACGAATCTTGATAATCAAGTTCTTCGGTCGATGATCGGAGGTCAAGTGTACCTTCTTCTTTGAAAGCAATTCCTAATTTAGTTCCTTTTTGATCGGTTCCTTCGAATAATTCTCTTTCGGGGGTGCTGTCGCGACTATCGTCATGGTGTGATGAACTACTTGCGCGAGAAACGTCAATTCTTGGCGGCAATGGTGTTTGAAGATTCATCGTATTGTTTTGCTTATTACCCTCTTGATTCTGTTTTTCCGATTTGTTACTCGATACAGCGTGAGAGGTTCCGATCAAACTAATTCCTGGAAGGATTAATATTGGATTTTCATTTTCTTTCTGGTGTAAAGGTGTGATTGGCGTGGCGTCTTCTCGTATACCAGGCAGTCTGACAACTGAACCTGCGGAATTTTTGTCGTCTGGGCTTTCCAGCTAAAACAATACATTCTTTTATTACCTTGAATTGGATATCGTAATTATCTACAATAATATGTAACGGTACACAAATTATTTTTTTTAATTGTATCTAATAAAAAAATGTAAGCATAAGTGGAAATTTAAAAAAGACAAATCTAGCACTTTGTAAAGATTTTCGAAAGCACATGACGTATAACAATTACGAGCATATAATTTCTAGAACATTGTGTACATATACGAAATTCGAAAACTTGGCTGATTCAATTAAGAATTTCTAAGAGCGAAAGTACCGTTAGAAATAGAGATAGTCCATAGATTAAGTAATAGAAAAAATGGAGAAAAACATGCGCACGATACGTACATTGGATCTCACCTCATCTGAGAGATCCTCGAAGGAGGCGATAGGGGCGGGACCCATGCGTTTCTGGCGGCTCTTGGGCACATTTTGCGAAACTGAACTGGTGATATTCGACATTGATGATTTGGGTACAGACAGGCGTTTGCTACACTGGCAAAAGCAAAACAACGTTGTACTGTATGTGTCGACTCAAGCATATACGTTTTTATTATTTAAAACTACTTATCTAGTTATAGCAGCTAGGGAATCCAAATTTTTTTCCGCTTTTAAATCGACCTTTAAGTCTTATATATTGTAATAAACAAATATCGTCGTGAATTAAGCTGTTTATATTACTAAAATATGTCCAGTAACAATAGACAAATCATGTGTATACCTGCAGTTAAGGCAGAACGCTTACCGAACATGGAAATTTTACATTTGTTTGTCGGCATTTTTTCTTTGTGTGGAATATATTTTTTCAACCACATCTAGCAGAATATCACCTAATTCTCTGTAAATTGCTCTAACCCAGAGCCGGGCAAACTTTAACTTCGTAGGAACCGCTATATGAGGTTAGTTTGGGTCACTTCATACCCTTCAACGAGTACGAGAGAGTAAGCAGTAATAACCCATATTGCTTTCTCTTTTTCTTCTCCCTTCCACTCCCATACTAAGCCCCTTAATCCCGTAGACGAGCGAAGCCTCTCTCCCAACTTAAATATGTAGTACCCACGAAACTTTCCTAATGATCGTCCTGCAGCTCAGGGGTAGCATGCCGGACTACGTTCGCAATACTATTAGGTTCGGCTATGGAAGAGGGGACTCACCTACGAAATGGAAGGGATAAGAAAAGGAAAGAATAATCTCACTCGCACTCGCAGGAGCAATGAGGAGCTCCTTGGCTATACTTGAGGAGCACGAGTTTGCCAGGCTCTGCCCTAACCGAACTCGCAAAACCTTTTAATCAAAGTGTGAAACCCCTCAAAGCAATTTATTGGATTTATAAGTACATTACTTTATCATCTACATGAAAAGATGGCTAAATTAATTTTCCTATACCACATCGTATTTCCAAAGATAATACCACCCTTAGATGATTGCATGTAATAGAATATTCCTCTATTGGGCTCTCAACTCGCCACTAATGTAAATTTTATATAGTATAGTTAAACTCGATTATGGCGTTTGGTTTTAACGAACGAAATTTAAAGAATAAAATTATATTCCATTTTAACACGTGTTATTCGTACTTGAATATAACGAAATCTGTAACGATCGATCGGCTGTAGCGAACGTTTCTGAAAGGAAAATTAGCATAGCAATAACGAATTTATATGTCTTTGTACGATAGACTCTACCAAATATGAATGTAGTTTGAATATTCTTTCCTTGTTCTTATATTGAACCTTCTATTTATTCGACAAATTGTGTGGCTATATACAGAGAAACAATACTTTATTCCAAAAAACAGGGCTGCATTAAGGGTTATAAAGGTAGATAGATAGATAGATAGGTTTATTAAAAGCATTATGTTTTATATATACAAAGTACATTTACATATCAATTGTATCATTATGACTTTTATAAACTAAATATTTTTATTCTTCTCGCTTTTCTGCTATTTTCGTCCTCCATAATATTTTTCTCATTCTTTCTAGACCATCAATTTCTTCCATTTGAATTTCCCATTTTTTTATACCATTTCCTGTTATTCCACATCATTCAAAAATATGTTCAAGCGTCTCTCGTTCCAGTTTATATAACCTGTATATTTTCTTCTCTTCTTCTTCTTCTCAGTACCTGTTTTTATATGTCCACCTGCTCCATTGTTTTTGACGTGACAACGTCTTATAATTCGATGGAGCCGGTTGCACGCACGAAAAAACATGACTCATGCGGCGTTACCTCGCTCTGAGGCGTTCCATTTAAGGCTTGAAGTGCAAGCGAGAACGCGGAACGAGCGACAAAGAGGCACAATCGGCCTCCGCGTTCGGCAGCGTTCGACATCTGTCTCTCTCCTACTTGAGTGAGCGATGCGTCCGCGTGGACAGCTGCTATACAATAATACATTTCCATTTGCCTCCTTCTCTATATCCATACAAAATATATATCAAACAAACAATATTAAAATTTTCTTTTGAAAAATGAAACCATTCCATCAGTATTTTCTTATGATGTTGTCACGTTCAATATCGTCAGTAAACAGACTTTACAGACAACCGATTTTTTCTGCAGTACAAATCCTAGTTAGCGGAACTCTGTAACTTCTTCGATTATTTTTCTTTCACACTGGAATTCTAATTTCTTTTTTCTTCCTCCTGATTTTTTTCCTTTAGAATTTTTGACTTATCTGTATGTTTTTTTCAAGGTAGATTTTCTTAGATAGTAAAAATGTAGATCTCGGCATAATGAAGCCACTCTCGAACTTTCAGGTGATGGTAATCAGTTTCAATTTTTGGATCTGTCTCATAGACTATTAGTTCAATCAATTTCTTTTGCGACGCGAAATCAATAACAGTTGAATGTTACTGACGAAGCATCTATATATTCTCAAAATATTCGTAGCGAACATTGATAGTTTTCCTTAGTTATTTGAATTTGTCCATTTAAAAATGACTATCTTATCTTTATAAGAACAAATGCTTTCACGGCCGGAATCCATAGTAGAATAAATATTCGGGCTATAGGGCCGTGATCTAAGTGAGCCATTCTGTCCAGACGTTTCGTCGGCTACTACGCCTGACATCCTCAGTGGTAGTACTGCGTTGACAACGTGAAAGTGGGTCGCTGTCGAGACTTCGAGATATAATCTACGTTCACGTTGTCAACGCAGCACTACGAGTGAGGATGTCAGCCGCAGTAGCTGACGAAACGTCTGGACAGAAGAGTTCACTTAGACCACGGCCCTATAGCCCGACTCTTTATTCAACTATCTTATCTTTTTCAACGACAAAAAGTTTCAAACTAACAAAAATAATTTTAATTTAAAGCAGAAGTTTAAAGCGAAATAGAACAGTTATAACTGATCGAAAACTTTAGTTGATTTTTCATTCTTTTTTTGTAATTTTTTTTGCAGAATACGAAAACGAAAATGTGTCACATATTTATAGTATAGATGAACAAATTGGGAAAATACAGACGTAAAATTGCAGTGTTGTATTCAGTACTCAACTATATGTATGTAATATATTCATTTCTTTTCTAACTTACGTTTTTTGTTCCAGGTAAAACGATACCGTTTGGAGAATTATCTTCCTGGAATAATGAGAAGTGCTTCTAATGTAAGTGCGCTTATGAATCTGTTGATTACTGTAGTCTGTTATTGTCTACCAGAGGAGTTTCATAAATCTTCTCGGAAAATTTGCATTTTTCACGGATTGCAATTATGAATCGTTTGTTCTGTTATAAGAGGCAGTTGGAAAAATTACTTTCAAAGTAAACAGTAGGGGTTGGTTTGAATTGAATGTTTAAAACGCTGGGAATTGAAGGTTGGAAAGTATTATTTCTGCATTTGTTTGTTGATATTAAAAACGACTGTATAAATTTGGCTAAATTTAATGTTCTTTATTATTTTGGAATACACATATTACGAATGCCTTCGTAAAGGCCTCTGTCAAACAGTAGCAAATGCCTATCAGTACAATCGACCCTCTGTAACTGTGTAACTCGAACTTATTGTATAACTCGAAAACTTGAATATTGTATTACATTTATTTGAAACTCGTAACTCTATTTCTCTAACTCGAGTTTTCCTCTAATTCGAGATTCCAGTACCTTTTGATTGTACATTATATGTGAATTGTTTCTTTAATACGAATATTTATTGATTTTTTTCGGAGAGATTAGTCACCGCAATAATCGCTCGAGTTTTTAAGAGGGACTAATCACCACCATACATTTTTACTGCGGCACTCAATATAATATTATGGAAAATAACAAAAAAGGGGTCAGATTAGGACCTTAAAAAGTTACAGTAGGAAAAGATAACACAAACGAAGTACCTGTACTGTTTGTAAGGGTGGTAGCGGTTGACTTTTCGAGTTATACAATGTACGTAGAAACAAAGTCTTCGAAATAAAAATGAAAAAGTTTGACGGTATAGCTGAAACTTTCTTTTGAGTTTTCTGAAGCGCGAACATAACTAGTTATAGTTAGAGAAGTATGAAATCATTTTTCTTCAGTTTCGATTTGTTCAGTAATTGATGAAAAAGTACCTGTGGCGTGCCGATGAGAACTATGAAGTTCGAAATCGCGAATTATTGAGCAAGAACTTGAGTGTTCTGTAGTAGTAAAATAGTCCAGGTATTTCAGAATTTACGTAGGTAAAGATTTTAGATAACTATTTTAAAGGTGGAAGTATTATTACATGTATATATACTTATATGTATTCTAAAGTGTAGTCTTACGTGCTCTAAAGCAATAAAGTAAGGAAATATAATGGCGGAAATGAAGGGAGCGGCCAGTAAAATCAATCACATAATAAAAAGCATTTTAAACCTGGTAGGTAGGTACATGAATTAATATTTTCACTAAATGTGGAAGTACCTATTTGAAAACAGAGAGGTGGTGAAAGTAATAATAAACAAAAACGAATTTAGGTATAAGGATAAAAGTTCGATGATTGCAAAGGTGTATTACTACTTAAGGAAGGAATCATGCAATGAATAGATTCGTGGTTTTACAATTTAATACTAATATAGCTACTTATGCACGATAATATAGAATAATGAATTATTATATTGAATGTAACAGGTGCTCATTTGGTCTTTACTTGATGCTACGAATGTAAAATTGAGGGAATTTAAGGACTGATGTTTTATGATCTTATTTATTCACAAATCAAATTTAAAATCGAACAAATAAATTCGAAGTGGTCAGTATTCTGTTGAAACTGTCAGACGCGGATCGCGATTTCGATCTTATTGGATCTCATCAGCGCGTCGCAGACAGTTTCGACAGAGCATATACCAACTCTACCTGCTGCCTTAACACAGCGCGTTTTAAATCAAATTTACAAAAAGAAAATTAGAATTGCCTCTTAGAAAGGGATCATATTGATGAAACGACTGGTATTTGTTTATTGTAAAATAAGGGAATATAATGGATTAATTAATAAAGGGTATATAATTTTAAATTTGGTATACCGAACTTTCCTTCCTAAAATAAACTGATTGTCTGTAATTTTAATGTTTTGTCAATTCGTTAATTGACTTTAGCAAATAAACAGCAAATTTGCATAGTGTTGCTAACTGTAACGTAAATTAACGTTGATAGACAGTGTTTTAAATTCATCTGTTCTGAATGAAGAATAAAAAATGCATTAATTATAATTCAAGATTTGTCCTGTTGGAATCAGCTTTAGAATCTCAAAATGAAAAGCAGCCTTTTGTTTAATTTTTTATAAAAAAAAGAGTGGTTTACCTTGAACGTATTACAAAAAGTCACTAAAGATTAAGGTCAAACGAGTGGTCTTAAATAAATAAGCTTTAGAGAACTTTTTAAAAACGGAATAAAAGAAGAGATCGATAGAAACTACTTAAGCAAAGGTCTGCTACAAAAAACGTAAAAGATCAATTTCTCTATCATACAAAGACATTAAATTCGCAAAAAAAACTCTCAACAGTAACTATATTAATCGTATCCTAGAGTTGCTATTCTATAGGTACCTACGCTTAGTCGGGACAACTTTATTGAAGTTTAAATATATAATAGCAGTAGAAAACGTAATACTTTTGGTTATTTGATTCTCTTTTAGAGAATGGTAAATATCCACGTACCTTTGGGTTATATATATACACAATATAAATATTAAATGGTTTCAATACCTACTAAATATAGCAGTATTAGCAAGGAGGACCTAGAGATAGCTTTAAATAAAATTGAAGCGATACTGACAGATCAGTTCTGTATAAAAATAAATAAAAGTAAAACTAACATACTGGTATGCAAGGGATGAAAAAGTAGGGAAAGAGCGAATATAAAGATAGGAGACGAAAAATTAGAAAAAGTGGGTGATTTTAGATATCTAGGAAGTCAGATTAGTCAGGACGGAAGGAGTAGGAAGGATATAAAGCAGAAGATACCGCAGGGTAGTGTCGCCTTTAATAAAAAGAAGTCGCTTCTATGCTCCCGAACGGTTAAATTAGAAATTCGAAAAAGGTTGGAGCACGGTGTTTTACGGGTGCGAAACATGGACAGTGGGCGCGGCGGATAAGAAAAGGTTAGAAGCCTTCGAAATGTGGTGTTATAGGCGGATGATGAGGATAACGTGGGTAGAAAAGGTTAGAAATGAAGAGGTATTACAAAGAAAAGGAGAACAGAGGACTCTATGGAAGTCAATAAAAAATCGGCGAGATAGGTTGGTAAGACATCATCTCAGGCATGAAGGTCTAGTCAGAGACATATTAGAGCCAGAAACAGGAGTTAGGAGGGGTAGAGGTAGACCTAAATTAGATTACTGTTCGCAAGTAGTTAAGGATGTGGGATATTCTAGTTTTAGGGAAATGCGAAGTTTAGCTCAGGATAGGAAAGAGTGGAGGTACGTGTCTAACCAGTCTTAGGACTGACGACCCTATTATGCTTTTTAGCATTAATTTGCTCCCCTCTTAACATTAAACCTATTTCTTTTCTTTTAAAATAACCAGTTCTTGTTTATTTAGTCTAATTGCAAGTAACGTAGTTGTATGTTCCATTAATAGTAGTATAGATGGTCATTCAATTAGTTTGATAATTTATTTGTTTAATGTTTAACAGGTTTAATAAGCTACTGTAATCCACATTGTATAAGGTATTCCTTTTCAACGATCAATCATTCTAAAACATCGACCGGACGAACGAAGAAAGCACAAGGTATTAATCAAATTTAGATTGTGTATTAAAGCAGGTGATTTACTGTTTCTCGTAAAGAAGGCGCAACCTTTTATTCCTTTCAATTTAAATTAACCTCAATTCCGTTTAAGAAAGCGATGGTTGGGTACATGAAATGTTTTATTTTTATGGAAATACACTTTTTGTGGCCCAGTAGCATGGACATAAATTATTAACACATGTATGTATGCGCATTCATCAACACGCATTCAATTAACGTCATAAACACGCAGGAACCTTCATCTGTAGTTCGACATTTATGACCGTACCTACAACCAATAACTTGACGTTTTTCATCGTAAGGGTCCATACAAGTAAATGATTTAATCATGCACGTGCATTCTTCAACGCGCATTTAAAACGCCATTTAGACGCAGGAACTTTCATNCTACAAAAATGGTATCGAAAAGTTGGAGGATCGCTATAATCAGTGTATCACCCTTGAAGGGAATTATGTTGAATAAAAAAAACGAATTTTGCAAAAAAAATGTGTTTTACTATTTTAGGCCGGGGACTTTTCAATTGACCTGTTACTTGAGGAGCACGAGTTTGCCCGGCTCTGCCCTAACCGAACTTGCAAAACCTTTTAATCAAAGTGTGAAATCCCTCAAAGTAATTTATTGGACTTATAAGTATATTACTTTATCATCTACATGAAAAGATGGCCAAATTAATTTTCCTACACCACGTCGTATTTTCAGAAGATAATACCACCCTTTGATGATTGCATGTAATAGAATATTCCTCTATTGGGCTCTCAACTCGCCACTAATGTAAATTTTATATAGTATAATTAAACTCGATTATGGCGTTTGGTTTTAACGAACGAAATTTAAAGAATAAAATTATATTCCATTTTAACACGTGTTACTTGATTATAACGAAATCTGTAACGATCGATCGGCTGTAGCGAACGTTTCTGAAAGGAAAATTAGCATAGCAATAACGAATTTATATGTCTTTGTACGATAGACCTTACCAAACATGAATGTAGTTTGAATATTCTTTCATTGTTCTTAAATTGAACCTTCTATTTATTCGACAAATTGTGTGNTTAATGCATTCACAGGCATTCTTCAACGATCACATAACAGCTTCATTTAGTCGCACAAACTTTCATCTTTACAGTCGACACTTTTTGAACGTGCTTACAACTAAGAAGTTAACGTTATTCTAATTTATGCGTTACCCAGCACAATGGTCTTTACACAAGGGCGTAAATGACTTAATGCATTCACGAGCATTCTACAACGGGCACATAACTTCAATCAGATGCACGAACTTTCATCTGTACAGTCGACATTTTTTGAACGTGCTTACAACCAACAAGTTGACGTTACTCTAATCTACTATGTCTTATTCAGCGTAAGGGTCCATACAAGTAAATGATTTAATCATGCACGTGCATTCTTCAACGCGCATTTAAAACGCCATTTAGACGCAGGAACTTTCATCTGTACAGTCGACACTTTTTGAACGTGCTTACAATCAACAAGTTGACGTTACTCTAATCTACTATGTGTTATTCAGCGTAAGGGTCGTTACACATGAACGTAGATGACTTAATGCATTCACGGGCATTTTTCAACAGGCTCATAACAACTTCATTCAGACGCACGAACTTTCATCTGTACAGTCGACATTTTTTGAACGTACTTACAACCAACAAGTTGACGTTACTCAAATCTATGTGTTATTCAGCGTAAGGGTCGTTACACATGGACGTAGACGACTTAATGCATTCACGGGCATTCTCGAACAGGCTCATAACTACTTCATTCAGACGCACGAATTTTCATCCAGACATTTTTTGAACGTGCTTTCAACAAACAAGTTGACGTTATTCTAATCTGTGCGATATTTAGTGTAACGATCTTTACGGGCGTAGATAACTTAATGCATTCACGGGCATTCTTCAAAGCACACATAAAAACTCATTTAGACTCACGAACTTTCATCTGTACTATCGATACTTTTTGAACGTTCTTACAACCAACAACTTGACATTACTTAGCCCATGAGTCCATACACGTGGATGACTTAATATATGAATGTACGTGCATTCATCAATCCGATTTAGTAATGTACGTTCAGTTACATACAGGCGTACGAATTTCAATTTGTAGTCGACTGCGAGCTTGGTCATAGTTTGTACCCAGATACGGACAAGTGTTTAATGCACGTTGATAAATGCATGTTCATGTATTTAGCGATATTATGTACGGGCCTTACAAATGCAAGTAATATTAATCGATAAGGAAATGTTCAACTGTTTTCCTAATGTGTATACAGTTTAGTTATTGTCACATTATTTTTATTTTACGGTCACAATGATAACATGCCTGTATATGAATACATTTCGAACTACCCCGTAGTAATTTCGGAATAGAAATAAAAAAACCTTAAAGGGGTGGCTAAGAGTAAACAAAAAAATTTTATTGGTATTTATTGAGAATTGATCTTTGAAGTAGGAGGGCATTTCGTCCTTAATGTTTATGGTTTCTTCAAAGAGCCAATTTACACTCGATACATTTTGCAAGTCTTCAAACAAGTTTGATTACTTATTTTTTAACGCAAATTAAACATTTTAAAATTTCATAATAAGCGCAGTTCTTCCAGAAGGAGGCAATTCTTATGAGTTTTCTATCTAAAGAATTTAACTTTTTTTATTAGTGTGTGAAGCCCAAGATTTGATAAACCAATAGATAAATGAAATTTTAAATATAAAATATGAACCTGATCAGTAGGTCTACCAAGTTGTACCCATTGCTTTCATCATTCCCCTGTATTAATGAATGTATTAGTTGTCCCATCATTGCTATTGAATATATGGGTGCGTTTTATCATTTGACAAAAGCTCTATTTTCCAATCGACATCTTAATGTAGTAGAACGAAGTGTCTTGAAGAGCTCTTCCCTAATTGGAAAATTGCCTTTGACACGCCACTTAGTATTTGAAGGAACGTAACCAGATTGATGCTAAATCACTTTCTAATAAAACACGCTTAAAAGTCACTTCAGTTCCCTGTATCAATTTACAGGAAAAAAGTATAATTTGTATTAAACTTTAATTATTATTAGGTATGTATTAGGAACGAGATACATATATATGAGAACAATTAACTTAACTTCCCATGCGTTAAAAATCTTAACTAGAATTGTACAGAAGATGGGAAAAAGGGCGGAAGAACTATTAGGGGAAGATCAATTTGGGTTTAGAAGAAATAGAGGAACGCGGGAGGTTATTTTAGTTTTACGGGTAACAATAGAGAAAACGATAGAAAAAGGAAAGAGTACGTACATAGGATTTGTAGATTTAGAAAAAGCTTTTGACAATGTTAAGTGGGACAAGATGTTAACTATACATTAAAAATGTAGGGATGAGTTACAAAGATAGAAGAGTGATACTTAGTTTGTATAAAGAGCAGTAGGCAGTTATAGAGCTAGGGCTGCAACATAGAGTAGTAAATATTAGGAGTCAGATAGGGTGCACACTGTCACCGCTACTTTCTAATCTATACATCGAAGACGCGATCAACATCGTTAAAGACATCACAACTGTAGGGATAGATACACAGCGGCAAGATTCAAACGATTAATATGCTTAGATGTGCAGATGATATAGCAGTATTAGCATCTAGCAAGGAGGGCTTAGAGATAGCTTTAAATAAAATGAAAAAAAGTAAAAGTAAATCTAAAATACTGGTATGCAAGGGAAGAAAAAGTAGGGAAAGAGCAAATATAAAGATAGGAGACGAAAGATTAGAAGTGGCTGATTTTAGATATCTAGGAAGTCAGATAAGTCAGGACGGAAGGAGTANCTTATGAGTTTTCTATCTAAAGAATTTAACTTTTTTTATTAGTGTGTGAAGCCCAAGATTTGATAAACCAATAGATAAATGAAATTTTAAATATAAAATATGAACCTGATCAGTAGGTCTACCAAGTTGTACCCATTGCTTTCATCATTCCCCTGTATTAATGAATGTATTAGTTGTCCCATCATTGCTATTGAATATATGGGTGCGTTTTATCATTTGACAAAAGCTCTATTTTCCAATCGACATCTTAATGTAGTAGAACGAAGTGTCTTGAAGAGCTCTTCCCTAATTGGAAAATTGCCTTTGACACGCCACTTAGTATTTGAAGGAACGTAACCAGATTGATGCTAAATCACTTTCTAATAAAACACGCTTAAAAGTCACTTCAGTTCCCTGTATCAATTTACAGGAAAAAAGTATAATTTGTATTAAACTTTAATTATTATTAGGTATGTATTAGGAACGAGATACATATATATGAGAACAATTAACTTAACTTCCCATGCGTTAAAAATCTTAACTAGAATTGTACAGAAGATGGGAAAAAGGGCGGAAGAACTATTAGGGGAAGATCAATTTGGGTTTAGAAGAAATAGAGGAACGCGGGAGGTTATTTTAGTTTTACGGGTAACAATAGAGAAAACGATAGAAAAAGGAAAGAGTACGTACATAGGATTTGTAGATTTAGAAAAAGCTTTTGACAATGTTAAGTGGGACAAGATGTTAACTATACATTAAAAATGTAGGGATGAGTTACAAAGATAGAAGAGTGATACTTAGTTTGTATAAAGAGCAGTAGGCAGTTATAGAGCTAGGGCTGCAACATAGAGTAGTAAATATTAGGAGTCAGATAGGGTGCACACTGTCACCGCTACTTTCTAATCTATACATCGAAGACGCGATCAACATCGTTAAAGACATCACAACTGTAGGGATAGATACACAGCGGCAAGATTCAAACGATTAATATGCTTAGATGTGCAGATGATATAGCAGTATTAGCATCTAGCAAGGAGGGCTTAGAGATAGCTTTAAATAAAATGAAAAAAAGTAAAAGTAAATCTAAAATACTGGTATGCAAGGGAAGAAAAAGTAGGGAAAGAGCAAATATAAAGATAGGAGACGAAAGATTAGAAGTGGCTGATTTTAGATATCTAGGAAGTCAGATAAGTCAGGACGGAAGGAGTAGTAGGGATATAAAGCAGAGGATAGTTTTCTTTCCAAAAGCCATGTT
>NW_020438983.1:144775-171965 GCF_000699045.2 Agrilus planipennis | reverse complement strand
TATTACTTGTTCTGATCGAGGTTGCAAGTTCACACGGTTAACGATCTTTTGTTCCTGTTTCAGCAAAATCGGTATCTTACTGTTGTCTGCAAATCTAATGTAGTTACTTTGTAAATCTAAGTTGCAATTTAGTGATTTCAGAAATTCAATGCCTAGGATGCCATCCAGAGATATATCTAATGGTGAAACATGAAATTTTATATCTTTTCCTTTGAATGTTGTGGTGATTGAACCTACTGTTTTAAATGAGTCAGCGTTAAGTCCTGAGATTGTTATTCTATCGTTTGTGTTTATGAACTTCTTGAACTCAGATTTGTACTTTATAAGGTTAACGGAGGCGCCGGTGTCAATTAACAGCGTAACTGGAATATTTTTTACTTTTGATGAAATGTATGGTAATATTTCGGTAATAATTTTAGTGGTATTGATTTTAAAGGTACAAAGGTTTTCAAAATTTGAGGGATTTTGATTTAATTGAACGAACAACCCTCTTCTGTTTCGTTCGTTTTCGCGTTTAAATGATTTTCTTCAATTTCCTCATTGTCGGAATCATCAATTTCACTTTGATCGTTTGCAATTTCGCATGTTTTGATCTTGGATGATTCTGAAGGGAAACCTTTAAAGGGTGAGCCCGAAAAACTGGGCCTAGAATGCTTATCACTATAACGTGAAAATTTCGAGGTACTGGGTTGCTGAGAATCAAAATTAGGATTTATTCGAGAGTCATTAGTTGGTTCTCTTTTTATAAAAGGTTTTTTAATGGCAATTTTATTAGCTGTGTTAATGCTTTTTTGGGTTTTAAATTGAGTATATTTTTCTTGGTCATCTCTTTCTTTTAGTCTTTTGTAGGCTACGAGTGCATGAGAAAAAGCTACTTCGAGTGTTTCAGCTTTAGTATGAGCTATTGAAATTTCGACATCTTTAGGGATATTGTTTAAGAAAGTGGTAGTAGCGATTTTATCAATAAAATCGGAAAGAACTGTAATAGGATCTGAATCATCAGAAATGTTTTCGGTAGCGGATGCTGTAAGATCGTCTCGTATTTTGGCGATCTTATTATACGTATCTTTGATTGAAATTTTATTAGAATTTCGAAACATTATTAAATCGGATATTAAACCTTCGGAAGAACGTTCTAATCCAAAATTTGTTATCAATGCTTTTTTGATATTTTCCCACTTATCATAGTGTCTTGCTAAAATTATGCGTCCTGCGCGCCCTGACAAACGATTAAGAACAATTCTCAATAGGTATTGCACATCAGAAATTTTCGCATTTTCAAAAACGAAGTCTATCGTTTCTACGTATTGGTGTAACGGCACGTTATCACCATCGAAATGAGGTATTAATTCTAAAAGTTCTCTTCTAGAATAATTTGCATTTTCCTCTAATTCAAATGAGGTTTCCGAAATATTAGGATTCGACATTTTATAAATGTTTATAGAGAATGATACTTAAAAAAGGAAACTACTTTTTAGAGAAAAATTGGTACAAAAGGGGTAAAAGGAAGTGGCAAATAACTTAGACCACCTACCTTGAATATGCTGCTACGGCGAAGATCACCAGGTAGCCAAATCTCATTTGTCCTCTGCGGAAGAAAGTGTAGGCGAGACCAATCGTCTTCTTTTTCGAAACGTCCGGGTGTCCGTAAGAGGCGAAAGGCTTCTTGGGAAACACACTTAAAAATTCGTCAGTCCACAAAAAGTCACGAAACACAGAATGTTATTTAAACTGTCCGTATTCGACTGTCCACAATTGGGCCACGAAACACGGGATGTATTTAAATTGTCTGTTTTCGCACTTTTTCTTTCAACTTACGAATTAAACGGACCCGAATATCCTACTGACTGCGCCAAATGTTATATTCCAAAATTGGAACAAAGACTTTTTAAAAAAAGTTTATTAATACAAAGTACAAACTATACTAGGTCTAGTCTTAAGCTAGAATAACTACTCTATTTTATGAACGGCTTTTATAAACTATATCCTGTAAATGCAATGTCAGCAAAAGATGTCTTTATGAATCACACTATATCTTGCCTTAACATATATAAGACATTATACTGATGAACAATTGCAACAATGAAATGATTTCTTTTGTTAACAATGTAAATTTTAAATTAAATTTGACAGATATTTTTGGATTTATGGTAAAAAATCCGATAACACTGCTTAACTAACATGGCAAAGGAATTATGCGCTGCTTAAATGGTTTCACTTCTTATTGATAGAATAGCACAACAGTTTGTTGCAAAACTTTTTATTGTTAGTTCATAATAATTAATTTGTCACGCCCTCCCTAGCCCCCTTTAGGAAACTTGCGAAAAGGCGGATGGAGGTTGGGGGAGACGAATGAGACGATCGAAACGAAGACAAAAGAGAGGAAATATTATTTATCTGTGGAATATCATACTATCTAAATCATTCGAAAAAACCATTATACATAAAAAATTGCACTAGGACAAGCGGACGCTGAATCGAATCGATGACCTCTCGAATGCTATCTATTATGTAGTCTAGAACCTAGACAGCAAGACTACTCCGCTTGATAACATAAAATACTGGTGACTACAAATATTCTTACATATTAATTTTGGTAGGGGTTGTGGGCGTCGAGGGAAAATATAAAACTAAATATGTACTTAAAAAGGTATCGTTTTACAAAAAGAAAATACTATCCCGAGTAAAAATTATTCTTTCCAATTTCGCTCTACCGAATTTCAACCAAACTACTCCATAAATTTCTCTAAAATATTACCGGAAAAGGTCCGTTTGCAGGACTAAACCGCCGATTGTGTACGAATGAAGTACTGAAACAGTACCGCATTTAGTACGAAAAGAACACGGATATAGCACCGATTGCTTTCCAGAAAGCTACTGAAATACCACCGAACGAGCGACGCATTTATACTAAAAAAGCGCCGAAACAGCACTAAAGGGGTACTAAAATATTTGATTTTGTATGTGATGCTGTTTTGGTGCTATTATAAGTTGTATGTTTTTTGGCGAAGCGCTCTCTGAAGGCTCTTTCGGATCTTTGTTAATGTGGTGCTAGTTTGGAGCTGTTTTAGAGTTTCAAAGGGCAGTGTTTTGGCTATAATTTTAGAATTTAAATTTTCGTCTAATTCGTGGGAACTATTTCCGTGGTAATTTAGGTCATTTCATATATTTAGAGGAAATTCGATGGTGTTATAATTATTATTTTTACTCAGGATTTTACCTTTTTTCTGTTATGAAATTGTATTTGAATAAATTTTGAAAACACATATCGTTAACATTATACTGTGATTTCAACGCTTTAACTGAATGATTTCAAAGCACTCCATTACTTATAAACCGTATTGTACAGGTGCTTTAGGTGCTTCATTTTTGAAGTAACTATTTTTGGATTTATATCGACTACTCGTTCCTTGAGTTTTACTTCCACTTAATCACTAATAAAAGAGCTATAAAGGATATCTATAAATAGACATAACTCCTTGGAGACAATGGAAAGAAATCGGAAATATTTCAGGTAGTTAATCATAACTTTGTACCGTTGTCAGTACAACAATAAGAAATTGAGGCGAGAAATTTCAGTAGTTTAGGAAAGGGAAATATCAGTAGCGTTTGACACAAAAACCTGCATTATATCAAAAAAGGTCCTACGTAAATCAACCTTGAAATGTTCAAAAATAATTCAAAAGTTGTTATTATCCCAGTAATAGATGCGAGTATATTTGGAACAGAAACGCTGGAATGTTAACATACAATGTCAGCATACATTGAACAAATTTTGACGAAATTTTAAAAAATCAGATGGAACAAACCACGCGGTTTAACGATAAAATTGCTTGGAGAACAGTACTTATAGATATTTATAGATATATATTGTTAACATTAGGATGTTTAAAGGTAAAACTATGTCTTAAACGCATTAACCCGAATCGATTTTTTTTAAAATTCTATTTAAACTTAAACTCCACTTAAACTTTCGTATACCGTTAAACATTAATTCCTATTCCAAATTTTGATATTTTAGAAGAAGCATTTAAAGGTCAAAAACGGACAGACAGACACACGAGTGAACCTATAAGGGTTCCGATTTTCATTTGGACGTATGGAACCCTAACCCGAAACCCAAATTAAAATTGTAATTAAAAAAAACATGTTCTCCCGTACATTCAAATTGCAAATGTACATTTTTACGCACAATATTGTTTTGTTGAAAGATTTACCACGTTATATTCAGACCATAGACTTTTTATTAATTTTCCTGTAATATATAAGTAAAGAGCTATTTTCTCTATTTTTTTCAAAATTTAAGGTTCGGTAGTTTCGGAGATAAGGATGGGGGGAATGGCCAATTTTCATTTGTTTTCTTAAATAACTTTAAAACAATTTATATGAATATATTTGAAACCCTTACAACAAGCTCATTTATTTAATATGTCACACGGTACGGTACAGTTTGAAAAACCTTTTTTTTAATTTCTTATTGGTCCCCTAAAAATGACCCTCATGTTCAAAATTAATTTATTTACGTTATGCGTCCGTGTTTGGCTCATAGACATTCAAATGTTTATTAATTTTCAACTTAATTAGTCTAGTACAATCGGAGCAAATTGACTGTGGCCGACGCACAGACATTTCGTTCGAAAAATTGGGAAATTCACTTAATGAATTGAAGAAGTGCTAAAAATGTTAAATAAATAAAATTAGTTTAGTACAACTGTAGGGATAGATGTGTAAGGGCAAAAGATTAGTATGCTTAGATTTGCAGATGATATAGCAGTATTAGCATCTAGCAAGGAGGACCTAGAGATAGCTTTAAATAAAATGGAAGCGGTACTGACAGATCAGTACAGTATGAAAATAAATAAAAGTAAAACTAAAATACTGATATGCAAAGGAAGAAAAAGTAGGGAAAGGGCGAATATAAAGATATGAGACGAAAAATTAGAAGAAGTGGCTGATTTTAGAAACCTAGGAAGTCAGATAAGTCAGGATGGAAGGAGTAGTAGGGACATAAAGCAGAAGATAGCGCAGGGTCGTGTCGCCTTTAATAAAAAGAAGTCACTTCTATGCTCGCGAACGGTTAATAGAGAAATTCGAAAAAGGTTGTTAAAGGTGTATGTTTGGAGCACAGCATTGTACGGGTGCGAAACATGGACAGTGGGCGCGGCGGAAAAGAAAAGGTTAGAAGCGTTCGAAATGTGGTGTTATACGCGGATGATGAGGATATCGTGGGTAGAAAAGGTTAGAAATGAAGAGGTATTGGAAAGAATAGGAGAACAGAGGACTCTATGGATGTCAATAAAAAATAGGCGAGATAGGTTGGTAAGACACCTTCTTAGGGATGAAGGTCTAGTCAGAGACATATTAGAGGCAGAAACAGGAGTTAGGAGGGGTAGAGGTAGACCTAGATTAGATTACTGTTCGCAAACAGTTAAGGATGTGGGTTGTTCTAGTTTTAGGGAAATGCGAAATTTAGCTCAGGATAGGAAAGAGTGGAGGTACGTGTCCAACCAGTCTTAGGACTGACGACCTTATGATGATGATGAGTACCCCCCTTTTTTGTTCTCTTAATGCTAATTTCTGAAAAATTCTAAAGTGACCCAACTGAAATGGGAGGGGTTCATTTAAATACCACGACCGCGGTTTTTTGGTATTGTTTATCAGAAACCATTGCTCCCTGAGTTTATTTAAGAACAGTAGATTTTTAACCGATTTTATCTAAAAAGTATTGTGGTGTATTCTCGAATGTTGTTCCGATTTCCTGTAGAACGGTTATGTTGTTTCAAAGCATCGGTACGTCTATGCGCTTGATGCCCTAATAACCATTTGCATGTAACACCTAATTATACCAATTAAGATGCACATTAGGTTGCCGCTCGTCCTACTTTCGTAAGAACTGTTTACGTTTAACACTGTCATTGTACCGTTTAAAGAAAAAGGTAGGTATTTATCATTAATTAAAGAAATTATAAAATGCAACAAGTTTAGGTCGTCTAGAAGACAGGCACATATGTACCATTTAAGGAAATCAAAAATAAAACAACTGAAGGTTAGAGTACAGACATTTAAACCCGTCCACTTTTTTGCAATTGTTTAGTTTCAACTGGAAAAAGTACGTCAAGCTTGGCGATTTTCAATTAAAACTAGTAATAACATCCTGAATATCGAAAGAAGCCCGTACAGTTAGTTTCATTCCTTTATTTGACGTTTTACCATAATTCCAGAATGTCTTACCATTCCCTATTTTAATTGCTATTCTAAGGCGCATAATTTTTTTTACAAAATTTTACAAAACCCCATTGTTCCATAATACGCTAAATTGATGGCTTTTACAGCAATTCTACAAACTAAAAGATGATATTAATAAATGTAGCTGTTTTATGGACACTGTACGACTATATCCATTAACAAAAAATAATTGCTTTCAGTTGAAAAGAGAATTACAACAGTTTCGTAACATTTGCGTTGGTACATGTTTATATCTTACAGATAATTTTTTTGTTGGTTGAAGTACTAGATGTTCTAGCCAGAACATACTATTCGTTGAGAATTATTCTGTTCTAGATATAATTCAACAAATTCCTACTTCATTAATTGTTTATTATAAAATCTAAATAAATTTATTTCGTTAGGAATTTACACGCTGCGTCGCGTCGCGTCGCGTCGCTCGCTAGATTAAGTTAAAGGTATTTCCTTATCAATATTACTTATGTAAATGGGTCACACACACGTCATGGCGTTAGTAATATGTACTTGCATCTCGTGCTTCTCCTCCCTTTTTTTTTTACGGGTTAATGATCGTATCCCTCTAATTTGAACACTTTACCACCCTCTGCCGCAAGTAAAGATTTTCTAGATGAATTACTCTTGTGACAGGTTCCTTTAGGAAAAAAAGCATGAATGTTACTTTCACACGTGCAGACGTACATATTAGGATGTTTCTTAGTAATTTATTCCTGAAAACGGATCTGTTTTTTTAGAAGCACATTTAGCCATAAATAGTTCACAAAACATTATCAAATGATTCCCCACAAAAAGGGATAACACTTATTGGCTCATAAAAAGTTCCATCAGAGATTTTGGTTAAATTTACTTGAAAAAATTACACCTTTGTATTAAAATGTATACCGGTTGTAGCTACATGTATTAGGCATGTAACCATTATATATTTTTTTAAAATGATCACTTGGATTAAAAAGATTAAAGAAACATGAAATATATAAAAAAATTGAAGTTTTGGATTTCACTATTAACATTCACAATGATATCCCCAAAGCAAACTCGCCCTTTTATTTCAATTGTAGGGGTACAATATGTAAAAAAAAACATTAATCTATTAAATCAAAAATGCAAGGGTCACATATCTCCATAGTGAGCTTTTATCTATAATTAATCGACGGGGTAGATAAATAGTTTATTGTAGATTTTACAACAATTTAATATTATTGTTTAACATGTTTTATTAAGTAATAACTACCTAGTTCACCCTTCTAAGTTTTGTTAGCAGCTACACCTACTTTAAACGAAACGAGATTAAATAGGTATTAATAAGGACACACCCTGTATCTTAACTGACCTCAATGTAGCTTCTATGACAATGAGTTCTACCGTAGATTAAACAAATTCATTTCATTTAATTATGAAAATTTTAGAAATATTATGTATTTAGCAGAATTTATTAATTGAATTTACATCAGTTTATGAAATTACTTGACGCTTATTCGAGAAACGTTTTGCTTGTTGTTGAAACTAACTTGTGGTAGTACTCAATTTCCTTCAAACATTTACTCAATTTACCTTGAATGTAAACGATTTTATCGACTACCGCTATCAATATCTATTGGTGATGAAAAGTTATGTTATCCTGAAAATGTGGTTTACAACATAATAAATTCAGTTCCAAGAAATGTACATTTGACCTTATATCGAATCGAAAGTAATTGTTAATTTATTACTTTTTGTTGATTCAAATAATTATACTTGCAAAACGTCACCCTCTACCATGTAACAGGAAAGGTCACGAGTTCATTTAAAAAATTGAAACGTGCAACAAGAAAATTTTAAATTATAATAGTATTACCCTTAAAATCCTGAAGACGCACGGTTAGGGCGGCCGAAACGAAGAACGTATTGATGCGACGGTGGCATTTTAACATCACTTTGCCAGAAAACATAAAACGGGATGATGAAAGTGGTAATAGCCCAACTCTAAGTTTCTAATACTACTAAGGATTTTACGGTAAAAACCGTACATACGCATGTCGTCGGGACGCTTGTGTATACAATGCGCCGTCGTGACCATAGCGCCACCGTTTAGTAACGCCAGTCACCAACTTGAGCCACTTGCTAATCAATAACTTTCGTAGAATCGGTTCGACATACTACAAAACATAATGATCGAATAATGTTTTAATTGACCTAAACCGATACTTTATTCCAAGCAATTTATACTTAAAAGGGCAATTTTATGCAAATACCAGTAATCGAATACAGGTAGTAATTCGAGTCGAATTATTTGTTGCTTTTCCAATCCTAATTGGTGAGCGACCCTTGTAAGGGGACGAGCAACAGAAGGTATTATATTCGTCTAAAAATTCTCGTGATTCCCTGACCTCGTGAAGTCGAAAATAGGGTTTCCCATAAATACCTCTGCCTGTCGATCGATCTTGTGCCGATATTTTTTTAATAATCAATCATTTCCGATAAATTATGCTTTTTGAAAATTAGTTTTATTTTTCATTTTCAGTTGTACCAGTATATGCAATGTAATCTCGTGTAGATTAGCAATTGTAACGTAACGGACAGTAAATTAAAGTTCAATTAATTCGGCTAGAAGATTAAAAATTTACTTTGTTTCTGAATACAAGTTTTACTAGTAAGATTGTTTAAGCATAACGAAAAGATTATCTTAATAGGAATTCATCCCTTTTACTCAATAAATGGAGAGTAGAGAAAATAAAACATTACTTTCAATAAATTAGTAATTACATTAAAAATTAGTAAATATTTAACTACTAGTTGTATTTCGTTCAAAACAAATACAATTCGTTATGTTTAATAATTATAAATGATAAAGATAAATTAGGTAATAGACTTAAATCTGGAATCTACAGATTAAACTGTGATAATTGTAATTCTGTAGGTCAAACTGGTCGTTCATTTTGAGAACGCATCAAAGAGCGTCAAAAAACGTTTCAACTTGAAAATTATACCTCTGCATATGTAGAACGTTTAATAAACTTTTATATTAATTTAATAAAAAAGCTGGAAAGGTTAGTTAACGAAAATTTTGGAAAAACGGTAAAAAGGATTTTGTCAAAATAAAAAAGGGGAACTAAAAAGCGAAAAAATGAGAAATATTGTATCCTTGACTTAAGAATGCAAATTACACTGACCGATATATAACAGAAATTATTGTTAAAAAGCAATTCAATAGAACCGTTTGGGCTGATGGTGAGTAAAATGGTTTAATAATTGCTTAGTGGCGCATCGTGATGAAATTAAATTCCACCCTACTTGTCTACAATTCGTCTCGTTTGAGCTTTTAAGTTTTGATACAAATAATATAACATTTTAATTGAAATCTGTCAAAAAATCATGAGACAAAGAGCTTTGGAGAAATATCTTGATTCTTTTTAAATTTGCATTGTATCTTTCAACTGATGATGTCTGACGTTGGCTTTTCTAAAATTTTTGTTTCCCTTATTGTTCCGTCTAAATTATTTCGTGTTATAAATTTCTCAAGAGGTATATGCCCATTCAAAGCTCTAGAGTTGTTCTTTAAATAAATAATATTTTAAGTTACTCCTTTTAAAATGTGGGGCAACTTTCAGCAAGTATTTAGCTTGTTCTTAGTATAACACTCTAAAATACTCAAAAAAAGGAAATTCAGCTGATAAATATTGTGCAGGATTTATGCATCTTCTACATCGATCCACCAAGAATTTCCTTTTTTTAACAATAATAAACCAGTTGCTCAGGTACCAATTCCCTTCCCCACATATATAATTCAGAATAGTTTTTCCAGACACATCCTCCCTTACATACCCTTTATGTACTAATGCTATTTAGGTAACAACACTAAATAGGGTGTCGAATTTGTGCGCAATTTCAAAATAAAATGATTTTAAAACAGAATCTTAACCAATATTATAAATGCGAATGTGACCTTGTTTGTTGCCATTTTAGGTCTTAACTACTCAACCGATCATCATGAAATTTTGTACACATATTGTTAGGGGCTACAGAAAAGGGCGCAGGGTACCTTTTATCCATAAAAATAAACCAAATCGCATTTTACTAAAAGTTCGATATTTTTTATTTTATCGGATAAAATATGAAATAAAACGAAGAAATATCTTCTAACTCAATTTAGTTTATTTCTTAGTTGGAGCATATAAATATGCGTTTTTGTACACAATATCAAATTGAATTAAGAATCTTGCACTTATTGCTGTTATATGTACAAAACAGTATTAAATTTTCTAGCAAAGAACGTATTGTACCGATTAATAATAATGAATAATAATCATGCCAAAAGATTATTTTTTTTTAAATTATAACAATATCTTGCTAAACCTGCCAGCGAAGGGAACAAGAAACAGTTATGCAGTTATAAATACAACTTATAACACTACAAGTTTTGACAATAATAATATAAATGGCAACACCTACAAAATAACCAAAAAAATACAGTACGTGTAAAATATCACAATTCGTATTTCGGCAATCTGCACGTTTTCCTCTCTAACCAACCATTCTAGGATCACCATTCACCACATCACGTCTAAGTACATTCACTGCTAGAATAAAAAATTAATTTTTTATAAAGAATGACATTTCTCTTTTCGATAGGATTTACGGATTTTTCGCAGGAGTTAAATTAAACAAAAATCATACATCTTCCTACTTGGTAAGAAAATAAGGCAATTAAGAAATTTAGAAATATACAAATTATTTTGTAGCTTTAGGCCGGTTTTCATATTTAAAGATCGATCTTACATCTTCGTTTTTTTTTTAATAGATGAACATCCCACATTCTTATTTATTACTTGCGAACAGTAATCTGATATACGTCTTCTTCTGCCCCACTTTACTCCTGTTTGTGCTTATAGTATGTCTAGGTAATCCTTTATGTCTCAGGTGTCCTAACATCGCATTTCTCTAATTTTTTAAAATAATCTATGAATATGGAATTGTCAGTTAGAAGTACATAACGTGTTTATGTATTTGTATAAATAAATATATAAAATTTTTATCTCGAAAATAAAGCAAGAGAATTGGTTCGTACTTTACTCCTTCGAGAAATGCGTAAGTGCTATCAAAAGCTAATGATAATGATCTAAAACATATAATTACCTTAACTTCAAAAGATAAGTTTAAGTCACTGCATTGTCGCAACGCTACTGATGCTGCCGCTGATATGGGCTGAACTACCTAGAGTANAGCTTGAAATTAAAGATCATTAAATTAGAGATAAGTTTTACTATAAGTAAACTCAAACAAATTGACAAACAAATCAGGTTAACAATCAGGAAAGCTTATACCATTTTACCTCCTTACATTATTCAGGAAAACAAAAAAAAAAAAAAATAAAAGAAATTATATAAACTTTTTATCTCGAAAATAAAGCAAGAGAATTGGTTCGTACTTTACTCCTTCGAGAAATGCGTAAGTGCTATCAAAAGCTAATGATAATGATCTAAAACATATAATTACCTTAACTTCAAAAGATAAGTTTAAGTCACTGCATTGTCGCAACGCTACTGATGCTGCCGCTGATATGGGCTGAACTACCTAGAGTAGAAGACAGATCTTGATAACTAAATTGTGGAAAATAGGGCTCTTCCTGAATAGCTCCAAGTGGTCCATGATCTGGAGGTGTTAGCTCGACGCTTTCGCCAGTAAATTCAGTGTCGAAGTACCTAGTATCTGTGTCGTTCGTCACCTGAGGTTTAAATGGAGGTGGGATCTGTAACACAAGAAATGGTTAACATAAAGTCATAAGCATTATCATCTGTATATTTCAAATTACACACCTTCTTTTGCTCCAAATCTTTCCAATTGATACAACTGAAGAAGGGATGAGCCATTATTTCTCTAGCGTCGTCTGGACCACCTCCTAAACGCCTTGTTGGATCTTTTATTAAAAGACCTGACAACAGGTCTTTGGCTTCGCCACTTAAGGTTTTAGGAAACTTGACATCTTCCATTATTATCAGAGTAAAGAGAACATCATGATCACGGTTATAAAATGGCAGCCTACCGCACATCTGAAATTTTTATAAATACTTAGCAATATTCATTCTACCTCAAATGAATAATTATTACAAGTATCGACTAATTAATCATCTATAAAACATTAACAGATCCTTAACTAATGTTACAATTCTTTATCGATGTAATAATTTAAATTTACCATTTCGTACATGACGACTCCAATGCCCCACCAGTCCACTGCTCTGCCATAATCATTGTCTTCTAAAACTTCGGGTGCTAAATATTCGGGTGTTCCACAAAATGTTTTCGTTGTGGTACCGTATGTAATATCCTCTTTACAAAGACCGAAATCTGCAATTTTTATGTGTCCATCCTTATCTAGCAGAAGATTTTCCAATTTAAGATCTCTGTAAATAATTCCTTGGGAATGCAAATAGGCCAGTGCCGATATAATTTCGGCTCCATAAAATCTAGTGCGGTCTTCAGAAAATACACGTTCTCTGGAAAGATGGAAAAACAGCTCGCCTCCATTGACATATTCCATTACGAAGCATAAGCGATCATTTGTTTGGAATGAGTATTTCAATGACTAAAATAAGAAGACAATTTAATCTTATTTAAGTGTAAGAAATACATGGTTAGTGTTAAATATTTTAAATATAAATATCCATAAAATTACATTTTAAAACTACATATAATTTGCTACCATACTAAACTCATGAAATCTTACTATCAGAAATGGATGCCGCGTAGACCTCAAAACGCGACTTTCGGTTAGAGTATGAGCAACTTCGTCTTTTTGAGTAATTACTTCTTTTTTTAATATCTTCATGGCATATAATCGGCCAGTGGCCTTCTCCCTACATAAAATAACTTTACCAAATGTGCCCTTTCCCAAAACCTTCAAGAATTCAAAATTTTCCAATGTAACTTTTCTTTTGCCGCTAGATTTTGAACTTGAAGTTCCCTGTCGAGAAAATTTCTCACATAAGTCTTCAACAGTTGAGCTTCCTTCCATTTCCAAAGGATTCAAACTAGTCATATCTACATCCTCACATTCTGAGGATAATCTGTCTGAAACCATTTTAATAGCTGCCATCCATTCTTCTCTATATGAAAATAAGAAGCATAAAGAGACAAACAGTTAAGTTTTGCTAAGAAGATGCTTCACCTTTCTTTATCAGAGTCGACATGGAACATTCTTTCAATAACAGTGGTCCACTGTAAGCCTCTTAAAATAAACGTAAACGGTTTGGGTTTGTCTGTTGACATAATTTGACAACCTTTTACTGTAAAATTATTAAGAGGATCTCCCAATGAGTTTATATCAGGCTTGTTTTTAAAACCTATTAAGGAGCCATTATCCAACAAAACAAAGTATCTACAAATATATAGATACAGACTTTATTCTTAATATATGAAGAATTAAAACCTTGGTCTCCAGTTCTTAATACGCTCCCCTCTTTTATAAAGCCAGCCTTCTTTAACTACAGTGACATTGGTAAATGACTGCACTGACAATCCGACATGCCCATCGGACATGTTTATGGACTCATTCATGGTTTTAACTAAAGTGAAAATAAAAAAAGCTCTTATAATTATTATATTAATGATATATATCATAAAAGCAAGATGAGATGTAAGCCAAGATTTGTTTATTAAATAAATAATAAAGGTATTTATTTAGTATAGCATTTACTGCACAACTTAAATATATTAGGTACGATAATTATTTTCTGAAGTGATAGAAGTTCAACAAGTAAAATATTTTTGAAACGTATGAATTTCATATTCAAAACATTCGTTTCAAAACAAAGTAATCTAACATTGTAATCATTGTAAATAATGACGCAAGGAGATTGAAAACAAGCGTGATCATTAATAACAGAAAAATATGTAGGAAAAGGTATTTGCACAAGTAATTTTCATAAAATTTGGTATTTATTTTGAAGTAGATACTGCGCATTTTGGCCGACACCCAAATTGAGGTTATAATATAAAATTGCACGACTCCACGAGCTAAATACATTAAAATTCCTTTAAAAAGTTAACGTTTGTATACGTTAATTATTTGTATAAATTGTTATTCCAAACATTTTCAGCCAGTTATGAAATTTATAATGAAAATAGAAAATTGGTGACATTTCCAAATCTACCTACCTTGTCTACTTTACAAATGAAATTTAATTAAAGAAAATAAACACTCAAAAATTCACCAACTTAAATTCAATTTACACAACTATTTAATTATTTGAATTTACAGTTTATGACCATTAATTAGGAAACAACAGTTAAGTAACAATCATTTTAAAATTTCACTTTACAGATATGGAAAGAAAAATATGTACTTATGACTGACTCTCCCATAGAATATTGTTGTTGAATGCTAGTTGAATGGGGCTTGAAGGCCGCGAATACCATTGATACAGTAAACAATTTCTTGGTTATTAACATCTTCAATAGGTGGCGCAGTTAGTCTGTGTGGCAGTGATTTAGGGGTTGGCCCCTAAAGTAATAATAAATTTGTAATAGTGTCTTGGATAGTGATAAAGATCATAAAAGTAAAATAGTTCGAAGATACTGCTCTTAATTTTAACTTGTTAATATGAATTGCCATCTTCTGTTTCCAAAAGTAATACATCATACTTATTTAGTAATATTTTAACGGGCATCCTAATAAAAAGAATTATGAAGTTGTAAGGAGTATTTCTCGAAACAACATTAGTTTTAGTTTGTTATTTTTCCAACAACAACGTATTTTTGAATGGAATAATTTCTATAACAGCAATTGAATAAAACAAAGTAAAATAATTAATTTATTACATTAAATTTAAAATTACATGGCCACAAAACATATACTATGCTAGTTGCTTATCTAAATAACTGTAAGAAGAACGATAAAAACACTGTAACAATATTGTAGAATTATTCAAATACTTTTTGTGTGAATGAAAGACGAGATGACGTGATGAATTTTTTCATATTCGAAGGAAAGCGAAAAATTTTTCTGTAGGTAGAAATCACTTTCGTTTACGTAAATAGATTAATATTCACTGTAATGCAATAACGGCCTAATTAGATGCTGTAGTATACCTTAAAACAAATAAAAACAATATATATAACAGTGCCCACCGAATATTACCAGAAATAAAATTTAGTATTTTAATTTTATTGCTAATATTAACCCACAGAATCAAAGGTGATGTACATACTTATTTTCTGTAGCAATGCGGAGGTAATAGCCTGTTATTGTTTTAAATTAATACAAATATGTTAAGAATTTTTCTGTTTTAGTTTTTATGTATATAAGTGCTTATACTTAAACATATTTAAGATTTTATACAAATAAGGGTACTTATACAAATCATTTGCGAAATTACTGTTGCAAAAATTTAAAATACGAAATTTTTATGTTTTACTATAAATTAAGGTGCGCATCCTAAACCAGCTCTTAGTGGGTGAGCGCATAGAAGAGTCACAGCTCCGGGCTTGATAGATTAAGTGGCCTAATTTTTATTTAATTTAGAAAGATTGAAATAATACTGAAAATTAAAAACGGTATCACTAATTAAATTAATATTAAAAATTAAACACTAAACTGACAACTTATTTAATATAATACTTTTTTTAAGTTATCTTAAAATAATAATATCCTTGGAGGAGTCTTTCTTTAAATTTTAGACCTGGATCCCGTTTCGCTTAATTAATCTGATTGTGATTGATCTGTAATTACTTAACTTCTAATCGCGCTTGTCGTTCATCAACATTTCATTGGGGCTATTACCTCTTACAATCAAAATAAATGTCCCTTTTAGTAAGGTCAAAATAGCAGCGTTCTTTATGCTTTGCAATCTGTGATTTTAAATTTAAATTGTAACAAAGGTAACAATTCAGCTTTTCGAATAGGTCTTATTGCTAAATCTAAAAAAAAAAGAGAAAATAAAAGAGAATGAATAAGCTAATATCGTGTGTTTAATTCCATGACTGATTTATAGTGTTTGAAATGTTGAAGTAATAAAAATTGATAATCGGTTTTTCGAAAATCCGTTCGAAATTATGGAAAAACTTTGTGCAAATCACACCCACTTATGTATGTGTACAACTGAATCTATTTAAGGCTGTGGACTTAAGCGAAATAGAAACGTATGTAATGTCTTTGTACAAAAAGCTCTGTTTAAATTTCACAACATGCATATTAAATCTAGAGGACCTAATTATTATATCGTACACCTAGCTACAGAAGATATTGCAATGGTAATGTCAATAAGTATATTATTTACTTATAATGGTGATTGATAGTTAGGTAGTTAAGTTTATTAACTCTTTTTAACAGCGAATAGCTACATTAATTCGATTATCATTACAATATCCGTTACATCAGTGGTACGGTACGGTTACATTTACACAATATGGACTCTTGTTTCAGTAGCTTCTTTTATTGTATATTTAAAAAATTAAATCTTTAAAAATTAAGCTGCACCTGCATCACAAATTACGCTACAGTTTATTATCGAGACTTATATAGCCTTTAAGTACAAAAAATAAATTATTAAATACCTGCAGTTATTGGAATGATTTACAATTTCTTACAAATAGAAAACAATAACGTAACGTTATAACACAAAATCATCAACATATAACTAAAGCTCTCAACGAAAGGTAGCATTTCTTTTTTAACTACATACATACACGATGTAAATACGTCTAGAACACAATTCGAGAAAATGACAACTAATTACCGTAACGGACTGTATTTAAAAACCAAGCCGATTTGGATAAATAAACGCTGCCAAGCATTTTATAGATATCAATAAGGTTAGTTTTTTTTTTTTCAATTTATAAGGTGATGTTTGTGTAAATTATTCTTTAACTTCGAAATATTTGTAAGTAGGGTTTTCGTAACCGTTTATCTGCATATTGGCTACATGTCTTTCTTCGGGCGTTGCAGCTTGATCGACTTCTATAAATCCTTGCCCTTGAGGAGAACGTGCAGATCGACGTCTTGCAACCGCAACTCCCACCACTATAGCTGCCATCAATGCCATTCCAGCAAATGCAAGGGTGAAGTAAACCCCTTTGCCATCCTTTTGATTATAAACTTCCCGATGCATTGAATAACTCTAAAATATACACACTTTCGCAGATCATAAATTCAACGAAGTATGTATACGTTTCACGTTTAGATTTTGTAAGACATACAGTAAAAGTTCCTTATTCACAGTTTCCTTATTCGCGGGTGAAAAAATTGCAATCCAGTTCCTGTATTCGCAGCTAAAATTTATTTATTCGCGGATGCACTTGGAAAAGGATTCGGTGTCATTTATTAAGAGGATTAACGGGAATAAACCGCTCGTGCCTAGTGTGAATTTTTCCGGAAACATGGGTTTCTCTTCTCAACATTGTGATTTAACGCTACGAGATAAATATGTGCTTTTTTGTATAGTAACAGACAAAGGTTCACACTAACTCATTACGTTTGTGGTTTTCAATAATACGGTCATTAAAAGCTTTTACAAGTGTTTAAAGTTGATGCTTCTTGTAGGACACATTTTCAATAGAAATTAAAAAAAATTAAAAAATGGCCTTCGACAGGATTTAGAACAAAGCTTTATCTATCTTACTACACAATTTCAAACCTCTGTTCCAAATATTAAACTCATGATATCTAGAACCGATGAGCATGTTTTTACTTACATGCCAAGGCAGATTTTATAAAAGATATAACAGAGTAAACAGAAAAGGATTCGGTTTTATTTTTCAACGTATCGACATCTTTTAAGTACTGTTGCCTCGTGCCGAGGCGACTTTTATAAAAGATGTAACCGAGTGGACTAATTCAAAATTCAAAACAAGAAAAAATCACTAAATTTTTTAAACCTTTGTCTAAAGGTGATTATAACGATTAATTTTAATTGCGAACTTTTCAATAAATTGATTTTATTCTGATTGGTTTTATTTTAGAATCTTAGAACGTATCCCCTATGATTCCATACTAATGATCATTCCATATCCACGGTTTCTGTATTCGAGGCATATTTATGGAACGTGTACCCCGCGAATAAAGAGCTTTTACTGTATAAAATTTTTAGGCGTGAAAACTTGGTTTGAACCAGAAAAAATTTTAACTTACTGCTTCTCCATGACTTAGATCATGAGACATTGCATGTGCAACTCTAATCACGTCTTGTTGGTGTGCCACAGCTGCCACTTCTTCTACAGCTTGTTGAACGGCGGCATCGTCGACCTCTTTGCGGTGGTCTATTGTAGTAATGGAGTTACTGACCATTTCAGATGTTGCGCTGCTGCTTGATGTTGGCATAAAGGTTGTCTAAAATGTATTAACAAATTATCTTTTGCTTTGACTTTAAGTAAAATTGATTCAATGAATTACCTTGTCATCGGAAATAGATTCATCTTCCATATTTTCTGCGTCAAAATTGGTAATTTTTTTGCCCAAAGCTGCCTCCACCCGTTTCTTCTCCTCGCGAAGTTCCATCCTTTCCTTTTTCCTTTGCTCTTTCCTAGCCTTTTCTTGTATCCTTTGCCGCTCTCTTTCGGCTTGTTTGTTAACAACTTCGGATTTATATTTATCCAAAATAGCAGCTTCAGCGTCCGTAGTCATGGCAAGAAGAGATCCAGGAGTCTCGTCTTTGGATCTAAGAGCTTGCAGATAATCATCCATCAATTGACCAATTTTTGTAGAGAGATCGGGGAATCTTTTCAACATTTGCATACTTTGATTAACGGTCCTATCGATATCAGTTAAACGTTCGAGTGTTCGAGGCTGTTCTCGGGCCGCAGCATCTAAACTACTTTGGAGGAGATGGCGATAATGGGTAATGGCGTGAGCTCTGTCTTTATGAAGAGCTCTAAGGAGTTTTTGTAAACACTTCTGCACCCTGTGCGTCTATAAAAACATGCGTTAAAATGTAATCTTAGTGGATGCAAATAGAAAAGACTTACATTTGGTGGTTGATCGTTTAACGCTTGGGTGTAACATGTCATTGCTTCTTTTTTCCTTTGATTGATATGTGCAAGTACTCTTTGCTGATGCATTGCAGCTAATTGATGTTTTTCGGCGTCTTCCTCTTCTTCAAGAGCTTGCACCGTTTGCTGGAATCTCTTGGTCATTCTTAACTTGAAAGCTTCAGCGCCTCTGGGGTCGTTATTTTTCATTTCCTGATATTTTTCTTCCAAATCAGACCAATCCTTCATTACTTTAGTTACTTTTTCACGATGGGCTTCTTCTAAGCGTTCCTGTAAAAAAAGTCAATAATCGATTATTTGGTTCGTCTTTGTAATACAATATACAATACTTGTGCTTCTTTGTAGCTTTGATGTTCATTCCTGGGATCAAAGTGGGTAAAGTAAGGATCAGGCGTAGGTAATGGCGTATTTTTAGTTGGAGTTGAAATTGTACTTGATGCTTCAGTGGACTTGGGAATATAAGTAGTACTGGACGGAGTAGTATCCCAATCAGAATCTGAATCATCGTAATCATCATCATCATCTTCCTCCAAATTGGGATCTTCAGAAAGCTCGGTATCATCACCTAAATCGTCTAAATCATCTTTGTCTTCATCTTCATCTTCATCTTCATACGAGTCTTCATCAGAATCCAAAATATCTTGTTGGTCACTTTTCAATGCTGTCAAATCGATTGGCTTCTTGGGTTTGAGGTTCTCTGCAGGAAAAACAAATTTAACTTAAACTAGGAAACTAAATAATTCCGAAGGTCACAGAAGATGGAGAAAAGAGTAGAAGCGGAACGATGCGGAAAAGCCGGAAATTTTATTATTTCCCTCTTTACCTACTTACATTTAACTGCTCGTAATAAAGTTATTCAGATACAGTTAAATTTTTTTATTAAAGAGCGAGCGAGATTTTTGAAGAATTCTTATTACGTCCTCATTATGTGCATGGTATATAATATTAAATGCTATTTCAGACTTCAGAGCCAACTAATCCGTCCTTTGAATTGTAAAAGTAAAATTTTCCGGTTACTTTCATTTCGATTTGCAAACATTCCTACATGAAACGTTTGCTTTTTTTTGTACTGCTGCCTCGAGATTAATTTGAAATGTTTGAGCGGATTTGCCCTATCACAAATTTTACCGCTGTTTTGTGAGCGAATGCACAATTAAAAAATGAATGGCGTGCAATTTTATACGTGGCCTGTATTCATCCAAGTGAAATTAACAAAATCTGCTCAAAATGTTATAAACGGCTGAATTCTATTGTGAATTTTCAATATAACCTGATAATTCTTTACAAACGTTAAATATAAACTAACGGGAAATCAATAAAGAAAATTGACCTCTGTAACTACCGTACTAGTTAAATTAAAGTTAATTAGATTGGGGATGTCGGTAGGTGTTGATGAGTTTGTGATAAATTGACCAGCCAGTTCTGGTTTATTTTAATTTTATTTGATTTTTTTAGTTGCAGTCTTTTGAGTTTATTTATATTAGATCTTTTTAATTTGAAGGTGGATGTTTCTGAAGCTTATCTATTGTCTACGAGAAAATTCATAAATAATACGAGGTGAAATGGTATAAGCTTTCCGGATTGTTAACCTAATTTGTTTGAGTTTACTTATAGTAAAGCTTATCTCTAATTTAATGATCTTTAATTTCAAGCTTGTTTTGTTGGTCACAGCTCGCCAGTTTGGTGGATGGATTGGTGTCATTGGTGTAGATGGACAGCAGATTGTCTAAACAAGTCAGATATTCGGGGAATACTCCAAAACGTTTACAGTTGAGTAAAAATATTTTTCTGTTCAATAGTGATGAATAGTAAACACCAAAAAGACATCACTTTTGAGCAGAAGAACCAAACTGGCGAGCTGTGACCAACAAAACAAGCTTGAAATTAAAGATCATTAAATTAGAGATAAGTTTTACTATAAGTAAACTCAAACAAATTGACAAACAAATCAGGTTAACAATCAGGAAAGCTTATACCATTTTACCTCCTTACATTATTCAGGAAAACAAAAAAAAAATCAAATGAAATTAAAATAAACCAGAACTGGCTAGTTAATTTAACACAAACCTACCGAACACCCTCAATTTAATTATCTTTAATTTAACTGGGACAAGCTTGTAATTTTTTAGAATAACATATACCTACATAGTAGTGTAAACCTGTAAACCGCAAAAAAACAGCTGTTTGTCGGTTTTTTCTCGGTATATTTAACATGTAATAATTAACAGATTAAATATAAAACACTAATTCATGCTCATTAAATGACAGCAACAAATGCATAGAAGCACGGAGCTAATACGGGTTCGTCCGGCTGGCCAAGGGTAATGATTGAAAATTCTGGCCCATGTGCGGCTCCACACTAAATAATTTCAATATAACGTAAAATTTGAAACTGCAAGTATGCAACTTCACTGCTTACTGTAAATTTGCAGCATTTTTATTGAATTATGTATAGATATCTATTACTTTGTCAAAATCGAAAGCTATTGAGATTTATTCTTAATGAACATGATTGTTAAATTACTTAGGTAATCTAGATAAGGAACTCGAGGTGTTTTTAGTTATATGGAATTTAAAGCGGTGGGCCCAACCTTCGCCCTGCCAAAAATAAAGCTGACTACGTTCCTAAATATACAAGAAAAGTAACGAAATATCATTTTTTAATTACCATTCTGTGGGGTATATAAGAATATATCTACAAATGTGCATATACATAGGTTCGAAATGGGTCCAGCATGTATGTTTATTAGGGTAGGCCGAAAATACGCTTTTTTTTTAATTTATTTAATTAATATCAGAAATATTGTTTATTATACTAAAAGAAGAACTGTACCAAGAGAAAAAAATTTGAGTCGATATCTTATATCAGATAATTTCTGTAATAATGAATGATTTACCGATTATTTTTTATCCATAAAAAGAATGGAAATTAAGAAGACTGTCAAATTTTTCACTAAAAGTGCAATTATCTTAGAAATTAGTAATCGTACATAATTTGCTATAAGGACTTTTTTTGGTATAGAACTGAATTCTCGATCAAATTGAGTTCAGAAAAAAAAAAAATTTAAACGCTTTGAACTATGGCTCAATTTGAGAGGAGTCTAAGATTTCGATTCAAATTTTTTCCCTTGGCACAGTTTCTTCTTTTAGTATGATGAACAATATTTCTGATATTAATTAAAGAAATAGAAAAAAGCGGATTTTCGGTTCACCCTAATGTATATGGTGTATCATCCCTCAATTTAAACAACGGTACCTTTCAAATGTTTTGGACAGCAAACAAATTCAACGCCACTGAAGAGGGAGATGCCACAAGGAAGTAACATAGCAAACGATCTCAGCTGAAAACCACGCTCTTGACAGGCATTCGCAGCTGTTGTATTCCAACGGCTGAAAGTCCAACAATTACTCTGGTTGTGAATGTGGTCGAAAAGACAGTTTTCAGGAACCAGCAACGCGTCCGACTGGAAAGGACCTTCTGCAACGAAACAATTATTTGTATTCCCACAACTAATTCTAGAAAACGAAAATAATAGAAAATAAATTGGTTCTGAATTACTGAAAACTGTAAAATATGATATATTTAAATGAAAAAAGTAACAAGAAATCATTTTATACCACAATTAGTTTTCAAATTTAAGTGTTATTCCGAAACGTTAGAAGAACAAATAATACCGGGACGGTACACAGGATTTATCCTTGGAGGGGCTTTTTATAAAATTTTTATTTAACGCCGTATATAGGCGAGACTTTTTTACTTAAAAAATCCAAATTTTGATAAACTCGTTTGGAATTATTATACAAAGATTTAAAGGAATAATTTTATCACTATCGGAAGCTTATACTGATCTTTTAAGCTGTGCATGATGAAATAATTTTTTGTAAAAGATTTTGTATTTTATTTAAAAGGCACGCTTGCTGGCTGATCGTCCTGCAAGACGCTAATATGAGATGCACGAGTGAAAGAAAGACAGCAGTAGTCAGTGGGAATGTATAGAAATATCTAAAAGAAAAAGAAAAATTTCTTTGGTGCTCTTTATTAAATTTAGTTTATCAAATATATATAAAATATTAGCTTCTAAAAACCGTACTTTTTAATAACTTTTTTAAGCGTAGAAAATTATCAAGATGAAACCAAAGAATAAAAAAATGTTTTTTGCCATTTGTTTAAACAATCTTAATTTAAACAATACCTGACCGACTTACCGACTATAACCTACATCATTGTATTTAGGAGAATCTTCCGAACAAAATTTCGTAAAATAGTTTAATCTGAATAATTTTTCCCACTCACCCACTTTTTTGCCTGAATTAATATGATAAACCATTTACAAATAGCAAAATTATCGTTAATGCCCGATTTCCAACATTTATTATACATAGCCATGAAGGATATACCGTTTTACCGTTAAATCCAAAAAATTTATATTTATATAAGCGCCTGCTTATAGTATTGTTAAAGACATGTTTTCGTAAAATTTACTTTACATTTAATTTCTTATATTTGTAATAAAGAATTATACAGGGAGCTATCCGCTTTACAAACAGGATAGATAACATAAGAATATTTCGAACTTTTTTTAGATGAAATCAAATCGTTAATCTTCATAGTATTTACAAAGTGCAATATTAAGCAGTTAGAAAAAGCCGGTTTAGTGAAATCAAAACGTCTTTTTTCTGGTTAAATATGAAAACGAAAATAGGCGCGACTTGAGAGAGCAAGCTTTGCTGGATAACTGGAAATAATCCCTCTTCAAACGTGTGGCTCTTTCATGTTGTACTCTTCATCGCCAGTTCGAGCAATATTTAGTTTTCCAAGCGTAATAACGCAGCTTTTGTGTGCTGGGCGCTTTCCTCTGTGAGAGGCGAAGGATAAAAGTGATAAATATTCTCGCTCTTATTCCTTTGTTTTCGACGTAAATTGCCAGTTAATAAACCGTGTTATGTGCACATCTTTATACACACTAGGAAATGCACCACATTATCTAGTTGTATAAACACCACGATATACCTACATATAATCCTAAGCGCGCACTTATATGAGGGCAAAGGGTAAAAGGTCACTTATTTTGTTTCGGGCACAGCATAGAAAAATACTAAACAATTCCGAATGAAGTAACAACTCACTAAATTTTATATCGATCGCGTTTACACTTCAACAACAACGTTCGATTGAAGCTGCACCGGTTCTGACTTTGCTTTACCGTATCCAAACCCGGTACCCGAGTACCGGATTCAAGCCGGGTACCCGGCCAACCTCCAATGAATCTATTGAAGCAGGCAGGAGTTTCTATGAATTTATATAATATCTTCTCTTATAGCGACGAATAAAGTTTTTACAACGTAAATTTGATTTTTTTTTTAATCCGGATATCGGGTGGTCAATGCGGACTTTTGTTTGGTTCGATAGTGTGTACAAAATTGTCTTATACATACAACAAACCCGCTTATTCATCAAGGATTTCTATCATCAAAGGCACCTACCACAAAATTTAGTAATCGATTCGTTACAGCCGGAGAACGGAGCCTGAAAGTCTTTTTAGCTTTAGTTTCATTTCATTTTGATCAATCAGTTGTTCCAATAAAAGTTGTATGAAATTGCATATTTTACAATCACATTTGCAGTACTGTATATATTTGTTTCTGTTTTATATGGATGAATTATATATTTCTTTTATAAGCTCCTAAATACAGTGTAAACTCTATATAACGACACTTAAGGGACTGAACATTTTTCGGCGTTATAAAGAGTGGTCGTTAAATGGAGAGAAATAAAAGATATTATTTTACTATTCTATAATAATATGCATTTACCAATATAGTACACATTTTGCACACGAACATTATTATTCATACATTGCGTATAGTTTGTTATCTTCGTCTGATGTTTTTTGCTGCTCCAATATTTTAATTGTATTTTGTTACGTATCTTACTCATATCTTGAGATACTGCTGGATCAATTTGATTATATAAAAGTATTTTTTTAATAATTTCGCTGCCTCAATTGCTTGTTTGATGCTTGGTGGAGGGACAGGATCGTTTTCTTCAACAACATACACAGCTGCAGTTCTTATCTATTTCGGCAACTTAGAAAGTACTGCTCAATGATTTGTAACACCGCATTGTTGTCGTTAAATAGAGTGAGCGTAACGCTATATAGAGTGTGGTATTGTATTGAAAACAATGTAAACCAACCAGTCAAGCAATTTCGACGTTTTAAGGAGTTTGACGTTAAATCGAGTGACGTTATAAAGAGTTTACACTGTACTTACCTATGTTTTTTAAATAAATACATATATTGTTTGCAACGTTCATAGTCTATAACAGCCGAATTTTGTCGGCTCTTTCGAAATGGCTATAACCGAATTTTACGCCAATGGAAACAATGAATAACAAAGGGGGCATTTATAACTTTACCGTAGGCGAATATGTACTACGTTATTGTTATTTATTTTTTATAATTTCATCAACCAATTTATAATTCTTATTTGAACGATTATTATTTTAGGTGGTATTATTATTTCTACCTGTATTGTTGCCGGAAACTTTACGTGAAAGCTTTCACCCAGTAAAACCGAAAAATATTACATATTCAAACAAAATTACATAAAAACACTTAACAGTTACTAAAGTTTTATTACAGAATTATGTACTAAGGATTTTAGTTTCACTAGCTCACCAAATGATCTATCTGATCACAATAATAATTAGTCAAAATTTAAACAATGGTTTTACTAAATAATTTTAACAGGGTTTAATTTTTAAGGTTCAATAATAACAGAATAGGTTGTAGATATCGTCAAGTACACTATTAGTATTAATTAACGATTTAATTAAACCAATATTGTAAAACTACCCCTATTACAATGTAATTTGACGGAAACAAGGAGCAGGGAAGTTAAAGCTGTTTTGATTGATTTCCCAATAAACATGCACATACAATATATACCATCCCCTTTAATGCTTGCTGGGTAGGGAAAGTAGGAAATTATGGAAACTAAGCACACAAGGTCCCAGTACCCATTGCAGAGAGCGCCGCCACCACAGCGTCCGTCGCGTCGCCGGCATTTAAATTAAACATGTGCCCCGAGTGGGGCTTTATTTGAAATGTCGTTGTCGTTCGCGAACGATAAAGTACCAGCCCGAGTTATGCAAATATCGGATTGTCGCCCATCTAACGGTGCTGTTTGAGTCAGTAATTAAATTTTGGTTATATAGAGCGGTTCTCGAAGTTAATTGCGTGATGGATTTAGTATTGCGGCTATAGTACACTGTACGCGCCGCAATTGCGACCGCGGTCGCATTGCACGGTAATATGTTTGCCAAATTGAACGGCTCCACTACTGTACCATCTCCATTTTGCTGCGGTTTTACAATTTACCTATACATACGTCTGCCTTTGTGTAAAATTATCTACTTAGTGTACTTTTAATTACAAAAATTCTACACCATACGGCGGTAAAATGTTATATATCAAGTGTTTTTCGTATCTGACAGATAGGGACATAAAAATCCATTAAAATATTGACGACTACTATTCGTTTCAGGAAGTTAGGGATATGCCCCTTCCCTTTATTAGGATGCGCCGTAGCAAAATTCCAAATTCAATCATATGTGTCTGCGGAGCTCATTTCTTCATCGATCATCGAGCGAGAGCTAGACAAAAATGTGCAGTACCATTTGAAAAATTATTTAAACTGCCTCGTTATAATTTAAGAATAAGCTTTATTTAAAAGCATATTTAGCCAAAAATAAGAACAAGTGAATTAACTTAACGCTCTGCAGACCTATAAAACGTTTGCTTTGTTTTCTATTGTTAATTTATATACATTTTTGTTTTAAGAAATTGCTAAACATTTTCGTCTAGTACTGTACACTTCTAGTCGATCTCCTAAGACCGCCAAACGAGACCTCTGCTCGTTCAAGCTTGTTCCAACTATTTCTGTCTTGCTCACGCCTAGTGTGTATTCTTTCTATCTTCGCGCA
>NW_020438983.1:128144-139265 GCF_000699045.2 Agrilus planipennis | reverse complement strand
AGTACGGGTGGCAACCCTAGCCGTCACTGCTCCTGAAGAGACCATAAAAGAAGTACAAAAATTTGCAGTTTTTACAAGACGGCCATGTTTTACTAAGGTTCTACAAAAATTACCATTTCAAAATGTTCGGAATTTGTATTTTTGTTTTATTATATAAAAATATCCACAGATTTAACACAAAATAAGATTCTAAAAACTGGTGAGGAAATATTAAATTTGTATTGCATAAACCAAAACTATAGTAAATTTAAATTTTGTTTTAAATAAAGTAGCCTATTATTTCTATATTTACGTGCTTTTATTCGGGAATCGCATAATTATATTCAGAATTAGTTCATAGTTAAAACTTTGTCCGTTGTTTCTAAAAGTTTATGAATTGTATTTTTTGGTTGGAGAACACAATTAGAATTTTAACATCCTTCTTAATGGACTGCTGCGTAATTATATTTTTTTAGTTTGAAATATAGTGGATGCACCCACATTTACTGGACATTACAAATATATTAATTTCTGAGAACTGAAGAACAATTTGCAACGTAAAACCCAAAATTAAATTTCGGAGAAAAATGACTATATACCAAACTGCCAGCAAGATGTGAAATGATTATTAAAAAGTTGTTTAAACTAAAATTTTAGAAGTTGTGTTGGGTTTAAAGACAATCTATATAGAGGCTAAAGACTTGGGACAAAATTGTTTTCAACTAGCAATAAGTTAATGTACGAAATTTCTATAATAATCGAATAATAACCTCTGAAGGTGGAAAATTTCCTTCAAATTTAAATGAGGCCACCTTTGAGACAGCGCATTCAATAGAAACAGAATCATTAAAATCGGTTCACAATAGGCGACGAAATTTCTTTTTCTGAAGTCGATTGAAAAGAGACGTTTACTAACACATTTTATACACACCACGTCCATAGATACATATAATCTAAAGTTCAAGAAAATTAAACTTTCGTGATATACACGGCCTTAATGAGATTTGCATTACAAAAGACGAGAACTTTTTAAGTTCTATAAAGTAAAAAAAAGAAAAATTAAAATTATTTTGAGCACCCAGTTAAAATGCACGAATTCATAAAATGGATGCTTAGAAAGTGAAGCATTTGTTTTTATAATTTTCTGAAAGAAATTAAAATAAATTGGCTTGGTTGAACATTATTCAAATACAACTTCAGTTATACGTAGTCTCGTTAATTTTAATGACTGACAATGAGGATTGTATTTTATATGGTTCTCTTTATGAGATATTAAAGCTTTGTAATGGGGGTATGCAAGGGAAGAAAAAGTGAGGAAAGAGTGAATATAAAGATAGAAGTAAATTAGAAGAAGTGGCTGATTTTAGGCATCTAGGAAGTCAGATAAGTCAGGACGGAAGGTGTAGTATAAAGCAAAGGATAGCGCAGGGTCGTGTCGCCTTCAATAAAAAGAAGTCACTTCTATGCTCGCGAACGGTTAATTTGGAAATTCGAAAAAAGTTGTTAAAGGTGTATGTTTGGAACGCGGCGCTGTATGGGAGCGAAACATGGACAGTAGGCGTACCGGAAAAGGTTAGAAACGTTCGAAATGTGGTGTTACAGGCGAATGATGAAGATACCGTGGATAGAGAGGGTTAGAAATGAAGAGGTATTAGAAAGAATAGGAGAAGAGAAGACTATGGAAATCAATAAAAAATAGGCGAAATAGGTTGGTAGGACACCTTCTCAGGTATGAAGGTCTAGTCAGAGACATATTAGAGGCAGAAACGGGAGTTAGGAGAGGTATAGGTAGACCTAGGTTAGATTACTGTAAATTAACGCAAATAGTTAAGGATGTGGGCTGTTCTAATTTTAGGGAAATGCGAAGATTAGCTCAGGATAGGAAAGAGTGGTGGCACGTGTCCAACCGGTCTTAGGATTGATCAGCTTATGATGATAATGGGATATAAGGTATATGGGGATAAAAATGTGTGAAGTGTGCATTATTTCACCAACAAAAATTTTTGTAATTATTACAAACAGAAGCTAAATTAGAATTAATATAAAACAAATACACTAGATATAACAGACTAAAACATAACATGATACTTATTATGTAACAGCAGATTTTTTTATTATGATTATAATTTGAATTAAAAAAAAATGTAGATATAAATAAGAACCATGAGATGATAGGTAAATAATAGTATCAGTTAGTATAACTTACCCAGACATCTAAAAGGTTTGACCCATCGAGCGGTTTTACATTTTCCTCTTCCTTGCGCCCCTGTCGAAGATCCCGACCTGCACCATCCGGTAATTCTCAAGTAATGACTACTCTCCACTATGTTTGTAATATCTCGTTTCGGATAAGCCTGAAACAAAAAATATTTTGTAACAAATGAATTGCAGAAAAATATTATAAAACAGTTTTATCATTTGTTAAAAATTTGAATACGAGTTATACTTTCAAAATGATTTTTCTAAAATATTACGATTTGATATGGTCATTATTTACGTAGAATAAAAAATTATTGCACGTATGGACATAAGCGATTAACCTGAATAAAGAGAGTTGTTATTATAAGTACTATACTTTCACAATAAGCGAAACATCCCTTACCTACTTTGTTCTTTATCACTAACTAGGTTTTACCCGCAGTTTCGCTCGCGTTGATGTCCTAAATACATGTTAAGGATCATCGACGACCACATAAACCTCATTTTTCTATTCCTCGGGAACAGTATTTTTCTGGATAAAAGGTACCCTGTGTCCTTTTCTGTACCCCTGACAATGTGTGTACAAAATTTCATGATGATCGGTTGAGGAGTTAAGGCGTGAAATAATAATATACAAACAAACAAACANGCTCTACACACCTATAAAACTTTTGCTTTGTTTTCTATTGTTAATTTATATACATTTTTCTTTTAAGAAATTGCTAAACATTTTTGTCTAGTACTGTACAGTTCTAGCCGATCTTCTAAGACCGCCCATCGAGAGCTACGCTCGTTCAAGCTTGTTCCAACTATTTCTGTCTTGCTCACGCCTAGTGTGTATTCTTCTATCTTCGCGCAAATTTCTTCAAGGTCACAATTCTAACAAATTGAAATGGACTGTACCTCTGTTAACGAAAGCAATCTCCTAAGCATGAATGGAAAGATCAAAATGTCTAGCTTGAATTTATTTATGAAAACAGGCTGGTCATATTTTTTGGGAGAAATTTCAGAATATAATCCTGAGAAAAACAGCTATGACATGCACAGCAGACATTTGAAATCTGATCATTAAGGATTTCTTTTGTACCGCAATCTAATGAACGAAATGGAAACAGCTTTGTATAGTACAGCCGCTTCGCTGAGCATAATCCTTATCATCCTTTCAGAGGTTGAATTTTTTAAAATGCCGAAATAGGTGACTGATTAATTATATCAAAGTGTATAAAACCAACTTTCATGTGAATCTAACCGTAAACAAAATGTTCCATAAAAATTTTGCTACCCTTCTTCATTCCTATAGGGGCTGAATTTCGAAATCTATGGTATTCTTTTTACATACATCATAAAAGAAATCTGTGTACAAAATTTTAGCTGTCTAGGTCCAAGAGGTTAGTCTGTACGTTTATGAGTCAGTGAGTTAGTGAGTCAGGGCTTTTCTTTTTAAACGTATAAATAATATTTTATAACGGAAAGCACAAAAAAAATATATTTTGTTAACGAATTAAAGCTTGATTCTCACTATCCATAAGTTGAATGTCAGCAGTCGTCCGTCAAAGTATTATTCCGTTTAAAAGGCATTGAGGATTCCCACTATCCGTGCAATTATCCGTTAGCCCACCTCCAGCCGGCGTCTATCGGTGACCAATATCGCTAACATCCGGTGACGGTTGTTGCGGATAATGAGAATACCCCGATTAGAATTTTGAGGGGGGTGTTGGTAGGGTCCCTAACTGGAAGTCACACTACCTCTTGCAAGCCCCAAGTTTATACAAGTGCCCCTTAAGACCCATATGAAAAACTCATAAGGCAAGCGGGGGAGTCCCTATATCGGCATGCCCCTCATTAGCCACATGAGGTTCGCACACCCTATAAATTCCAGTCGAGACATTCAAATCGTTAATACTCAGCAAAAAGGTACTTTTATTAAGCAAAAAGAACGAAAAATTAATTCTAATATGGAAAAATATTTTATTTTCCCGCTTTTCGTGTTTGCCTTTTCTTTTCCATCTCCTCATTTTCTTCTTCCAGTAAAAGAGTAATAACTGCTAAATTGGTAAGCGAATATTTTTTAAGCATCGCGATGCTATTCATCTAAAAAATTGCCGAAAAACTGACGGTCGTTGTTGTATAATGAGAATACAACATAATAAAGAAACTTGTGGTAGTGAATTTCGGTAGCTTGCGTAACTATGTCTAGGTGAAGAGGTGCACAAAGAAGCGGTCGGGTAACGAAGTGCTTATCAAGCCACGTTAGAAGAGAAGGAATGATGTATTATCACACTTTTTATTTCAAACACGCTACTGGTACTATAGTTTATATAGGACGCTGTCCCCAGATATTTATGCTCTAAGTTACAGTGTAGTCAGTCTAACATTAGAATTGTAGTGAGTACCATATAATAAATTAACCATTTTACTAGTTCTACTTATTAAGAAAATATACATTTACGTCTTTGTTCAAATCTGCAATATTCTGTAATTAGGATTTTAATAACTTTTCCTAAAATGTCGTATTTTTTCTTGGCATATTTTTAAGTAAACCTAAATGTTTGAATTGGTAGCTATTAACTATTACAAAAAGGTGCTTTAAGTAATGTTTTCTACGAATTGTTTATAAGCCATCAAACTATTAGCTGAAAAGATTCATATTCATAATATCGAACAAGAAATTGATTAGTAAGTATATATACATTGAATTTTGAAAAGGTGCTCCGATTCCGATGCTAATTGGAAAAGCGGAACTCAATGATCTCGTCGAAGCCGTGCCTATTAAAGCAAAAGAGATGCATCCAACCGATAGTCCTCGAAAAGCTTAATTTAAATTAGCTTTTGATATTTAATTGGCATAAAATAAAGAAAACAGTCGAATTATACAGTTTTGTAATAGCTGTAGGAAAATACACGAAACCAGCAAAAAAATTAATAGTTTAAAATAGCAAGTCTTGACTAGGTTTTGAGTTCTCATTAAAATTATTTATCATCATCATCTTAAGGATTTCAGCTCAAGGACTGGTTGGATACGCAGCCCTACTACGTATCTCGAAAACTCGACCAACCTACATCATTGCTTGCACGTGTTTTGGCTCGTCTTCAATTTTTGCCTAGTCCAAAAAATTCATCAAAGAATCTGTATCAAATTTTGTGTGAAAATCAAAATTAAGTGCGCGGACGCATTCCGAATGTTGACTGTCGAATATGGTGAAGTTACCTTAAACCGAAGCAACGTTTATCGGTGGTACAAAGGGCCGAGAAAATGTGAACGTCGAAGAGTGTGCCGGATGCCTGAGCACGTCAACAGAAGAAAACATTGATGAAGTGAAGAAAATAGTATTGGCCAATCGTTGAATCACCGTTAGAGAAGTTTTTGGCATGAGAAGGGTCGCCGCGAAATTCGTACCAAAATTGCTCAATTTCTACCAAAAACAGCATCGCCTTAATATTGCTAGGGAGTTGTTGGACTCTGTCCGCAGCGACCCAAATTTTCTCCAGAGGGTCATAACTGGTGACGAATCATAGGTTTATGGTTATGATGTGGAAACCATCCCTCAATCATCCCACGAGCAAAGACCGAAAAAAGCACGCCAAGTTAGGTCGAATGTAAAGGTTTTGCTTAATGTTTTCTTCGATTGCAGGGACGTGGTGCATCATGAGTTTTTACTACAAGGTAGAACGATCAATAAGGAATATTACCTGCAAGTTATGCGCAATTTGCGCAAAGCAATCCGCTAGAAACGCCAACAAACAATGGCTTTTGCGCGAATTTTTGGCCAAACACAACACACCATTCGCAAGGACGACGCTACGCTACAGTTGAGGAGATAAAGACGCCATAATGTTTTGTGCTTCGAGGATTGAAAAAAAACTTTGGCACAAGTGTGTAATATCTGGTGAGATTTACTTTGAAGGGGGACAATATAGATATTCATGAATAAATAAATTTTTCAAAAATTCGTGATACTAACCGACGTCGTATAAGAAAAAAATAGATATGATACAAGTGCACTTTCTGAGGCATGAATGACTAGTTAGATTCATATTTAAAGCAGAAACTGGAGTTAAGAGGAAGGCCTATTGATTAGATTACCTCTTAAAGATAGTTCAGGATAAGGAATGGTTTACTTTTCGGGAAATACGCCAATTGGCTCAGGATGAGAACTGGCAAACCACCTTTGATGAATAGAAAATTCAAATGCATTTCTTAATTTATTAAAAGTAAATAATCCTCATACATTGGTAAAGGCTTTCGCTGTCAATAGGTGAACTGATGCTGTCCTGTTTCGGGTCTAAATGCCGTTGTGTGTTGGAGTTATTTCCTAACGTTTCGCTAACACGAATGACGAATTTCTTCAGAGGTCCTGTCCTTCCATCTCCGATGCTGAATGTGGAGTCCTCAGAAGTTCACCCACTCGTGTCAGCGAAACGTTAGGAAATAATTCCAACACACGACGGCATTTAGACCAGAAACTGCACAGCATCAGTTCAAATAATTCTTAGTTTAATGCCCTTAAATATCTTATACAATGTGTGAAGTTATTCAAATACAATTTAATTTATTGTATGACGGCTGAAAGTTTTTATTGCAGGTAAACATTGTAACAACAGTATAAATTAAACACAATAGTTCACCTTAAACCATAAAACAATTAATTAAATTGTTCTCAGCTTCAAAACACCTTGTTGCTTCTAAAGTTATTAAATTAGTTTGGAAGTCCTGTCGTTGAAGAAGATACTGTTCGTTCCATTTAACAAGCGTCACAGAAGCTATTTTCTTGTTAGTTTTTGGGATGTGATACAAATACTAATTTTAACACTGTTTTAGTAGGAACAGCAAACCCTTTTTCACTTTTCATTAGCTTTAACAGTAATTTCCTTAAATGTGAATACCAACAAAAATTTTTGAAAACACGTTGTATCTATGGAATATTGTAGTTCGATATTTTTGCGTATATTTAGAATAAATTTAATATATGTATGTAGGTATCAACATTAATTACTCCAGCATGATTAGCTAATATATGATGCTATAATTCTACACTGTTACAAAGACAATAATAAAATTAAGTACGTTTAAATATGTGTCGAGTACAAAATAAGGTAAGTAGTCCTAAATGGTTGAGTTTTATTTCAGATTCTTGAGTGTTGCTTGCCTAGAATATTTTCCTAATAAAGAACCACTTAACCCTTTTCGGTAAAAAAGAGATTTTTTTGTTGAATATAACGGCCTAATATAATTTTGATCTGATCTTCAGGGATGGTAGCTCGTTCGTAGTTCACTGGTGCTTTTTGTGCTTTACATATGTCTGATCAGTATTCCGGAATACTTAAAGGGTAACATTTAGAGGCACTGTAGAGTGCATCTCGTTGTAGTACCACAACGTAGGGTATGTAAAAAGTGTGTATAAAAACTACCCCAGTTAACGAGCCATCAGTGATTGAGAACAGTTACCACATCATCTTATCGGCTTTCGACGAAACACACATACCTATTGCTGACCTTCGCAAACAGCTGATACGTAGACATGTCAATTGTACGTACTTATTAGTAATAGTTTGCACACCACAAAATACAAGAATTAGTTGAATGTGAAAATTCACATGCGGTGGTCACAAATGGACGATATCACGTGAATACTCGTCATCGACATTATTACCACAGTTAGGGCTTTCAATAAGGTCACTACCCTTATGTATATGTATATCACTGAGTGGTGTGAGATGGCTCATTGTGATTCTTTTTCATGTGCCTCCTTTTCCCTTAATTTTTCCGGAGGACTCATCAGACATAGTGTATATATATATACACTTAAAAACTAACACCGAAAAATGCATTATATTATTGACAGTGTTACTAGATGTGCTGCTTGACTATATCATAAAATGCGTATAATACATAAATATAAACAAGAATACTGGGGATGGAGGTAAAGTTAGTGGATTTTTTTGACCTTAGGGTGATTGTTAGTGACTACGTAACTACAACTAAAATAAAATTGTCTTTTTTGTGAAGAATATCTTCCCATTTGGACATAATTTGTTATTGATATCTGTCGGGAAGTTCTGAATACAATTAAGTATAAAGTTTTTGTTGTAGAAACGTATGGACAATATTCTGAATTTCAAATAGACAAAAAAGGAGTCGTATGGATTGCGCACCAACAAAAGTAAAAGTGTCTAAATTTTACAGAGATCAAGTGCATTAATTACTAAATGAACCGTTCTTCAGTGACAACGTTATCGTAGGTTCGCAAAACCACTGAGATGTCAGCCGCAGTTGCCGACTAGCCTGGTCCTTCAACCCGAATCATAATTCTGCCTTGAATTCCGGCCGCGAAAACTTATGTTCTTATAATGCATTAATTGTTCAGTTGACTGAAAAATGTAAGTTTAAAAAGGACAAGAAGATTTATTATCCCGATAATTCTCTTACGAAATAGATACAATAAAATTGCTGTTGTTGAAAATTCCTGAGTCAATAAGAATTAACTGGAATGTCCATATTCGGAAAGCATTGTTCCCTACCAACAACATTTGCATACCAGGCCAATAAACTTGNACGTCATGTAAAGGACAAATTTGGATGCTTTGCGCTGTTCATCCGTTTCCGATTAGAGAACAGATTTTAAAGGGTCGACCCATTTATTAAAGCTGTGTGCTCTTTGTCCGTTTACGTTAGCTGTTAGTATTTGCGTGCGAACCGGTACACATGTATTTTTTACCCTTAAAAGTATTGGGTATTCTTCCGTATTGCGCGACACATTCCCTGGTACATATTCCGGGGGTTATTTAAGGGAATACTGTACCTAGTTCTAAGTCTGGGTTTTCTAGGTTTTGAGTATTTTTGAAGAAACGAGCCGTCACTAGGGGTGCCACCTTTTCAGGCTTTACATAAAGTATTTCTCGACTAAAAGGTTAAAAAAAAGTACTCAGCATAAACAGATTCTTGAGTGTTGCTTGCCTAGAATATTTTCCTAATAAAGAACCACTTAACCCTTTTCGGTAAAAAAGAGATTTTTTTTTTGTTGAATATAACGGCCTAATATAATTTTGATCTGATCTTCAGGGATGGTAGCTCGTTCGTAGTTCATTGGTGCTTTTTGTGCTTTACATATGTCTGATCAGTATTCCAGAATACTTAAAGGGTAACATTTAGAGGCACTGTAGAGTGCATCTCGTTATAGTACCACAACGTAGGGTATGTAAAAAGTGCGTATAAAAACTACCCCAGTTAACGAGCCATCAATGATTGAGAACAGTTACCACATCATCTTATCGGCTTTCGACGAAACACACATACCTACTGGTGACCTTCGCAAACAGCTGATACGTAGACAAGTCAATTGTACGTACTTATTAGTAATAATCTGCACACCACAAAGTACAAAAATAAGTTGAATGTGGAAATTCACATGCGGTGGTCACATATGGACGATATCACGTGAATACCTTTCATCGACATTATTACCACAGTTAGGGCTTTCGGTAAAGTCACTACCCTTATGTTTATGTATATTACTGAGTGGTGTGAGATGGCTCATTCTAATTCTTTTTCATGTGCCTCCTTTTCCTTTAATTTTTCCGGAGTACTCATCAGACATATAGTGTATATATATATACTTAAAAACTAACACCGAAAAATGCATTATATTATTGATAGTGTTACTAGATGTGCTGCTTGACTATATCATAAAATGCGTATAATACATAAATATAAACAAGAATACTGGGGATGGAGGTAAAGTTAGTGGATTTTTTTGACCTTAGGGTGATTGTTAGTGACTACGTAACTACAACTAAAATAAAATTGTCTTTTTTGTGAAGAATATCTTCCCATTTGGACATAATTTGTTATTGATATCTGTCGGGAAGTTCTGAATACAATTAAGTATAAAGTTTTTGTTGTAGAAACGTATGGACAATATTCTGAATTTCAAATAGACAAAAAAGGAGTCGTATGGATTGCGCACCAACAAAAGTAAAAGTGTCTAAATTTTACAGAGATCAAGTGCATTAATTACTAAATGAACCGTTCTTCAGTGACAACGTTATCGTAGGTTCGCAAAACCACTGAGATGTCAGCCGCAGTTGCCGACTAGCCTGGTCCTTCAACCCGAATCATAATTCTGCCTTGAATTCCGGCCGCGAAAACTTATGTTCTTATAATGCATTAATTGTTCAGTTGACTGAAAAATGTAAGTTTAAAAAGGACAAGAAGATTTATTATCCCGATAATTCTCTTACGAAATAGATACAATAAAATTGCGATTGTTGAAAATTCCTGAGTCAATAAGAATTAACTGGAATGTCCATATTCGGAAAGCATTGTTCCCTACCAACAACATTTGCATACCAGGCCAATAAACTTGCATATATATGATGCAGAGAATTGGTGGTTAGCGTTATCTCTCTTATTGCTCCATCAATTTGCCCCGTCGGAAGTTCATCGTACGTTTCTGGCTCCCGTGCACACAATAGCTGATAATCGTGCACAGAAGCAGAAAGCACAAGACTAACCATTATAAAAGGGTCTCCCATTGGTATAAAGCGGTCAATATTGCTATTGCTCAGGTTTCAAACTTAATTTTCACTTTATTTCACGAACTTATATATCTACTAGTTATGTACATTTAGATGAACACAGAACAGGGGCATAATTTAGTAAACCAACACGTAACTTTCATAAATAAACATGGCATATGTTAGAAGTCAGAAAAAATTAAGGTAAAGGTCTAGATGATGGATGAGGAAAATCGAAAGAGGAGGTCTCCCCCACCACTGTATCATAAAAAGTTCGTGGCGGTCTCACCCCCATAAAAAGTTATAAGGGTTCAAAGTTAATAAATATGCCAATTTTTATACATTTCTAGGCATGTAAATATTTATATAGTCATTCTTAAACAATATTCAAAGGTAAAACTAATGGAAAAATACATAAAAATATTGAGA
>NW_020438983.1:116917-122579 GCF_000699045.2 Agrilus planipennis | reverse complement strand
CTTTACAGCATGTAATTTAAATGAATATTTTCGAAGATATTGCAGACTTAAAATGCAGGGACATAGCAGTTGCGGCGGTACCGGCCGGTTTGTATTGTCTAATGAGAAAAAAACATTGAATGTTGTATATAAAGACATTCTGTAGTATATTTAGTATGTTCAGGGGTATCTTTTGAAGATTTCCCCTTCTCGATAATAATCTAAACAAAACAAAAATATACATATTTAGTATCAGCATTGCACCCGTGCGAAGCTGGGGCGGGTCGCTAGTTAATAATAAATAAGAGATACAGGTTGATAGGACACATTATCAGACATGATAGGCTAGTTAAAGAAATATCAGAAGCAGAAACATGATTTAAGAAGGACAGAGGTAGTTTATATTAAATTGAAGTTCGCAAATAATTAGGGATGTACGGGGGCAGTTCTAGAACTAACCGGCCTGACAAAGTTACACAAAAACATTTATTTATCACCACAGTCCCTTTCTAGCTCTATACACTTTTCCTGGTGATGTTCAGTAGCTTCGATACCTTATTTAAAATAAGAAGCGTAGATCTCCTGAAAATAGCCATCTACTGCAAACATCACCTCTTCATATTTGGCAAATTCTTTACTATCGAGCCATTTCTTCAAGTTTGGAAAGAGAAGATAGTTCCAGGACGTTAATTTTCGTGAATAGGGTTTATGAGGAAGTAGTTTGTAGGTACTTCAAATCATTGATTTTGGCCACTCTAATAATGGATGTGTAGACAGGCGCATTATCGTGATGGACCAACACTTTCTTATTCGCCAAATGCGGCCTTTCTTCCCAAATTTCATCACACAAACGTTGTAAATATCCCAAAAAAAAAAACTTGCTCAGTGGAACTTACTTTGCCTTCTTTGGAGCCGATTCTCCCCTTTACATCTATTATTTTGACTATTCCTTCGTCTCAGATGTGTAGTGATAGACCTAAATGATTGAAACATCCTCACGATGCCATTTTTGCTCGACTCTGACCAAACGCGACATCCATTTTGTACACAGCTTTCTCATTTCTATATGCTCAGTCAGTATCCGATGTACAGCACTTTCTAAATTGCCTACTATTACTTCTAACTCGTGAAATTTTAGTGGACGGTCATCCAATACAAATTTGTGGATTTTTTCACCATTTCTGGAACAGTCACCTCATTTGGTCTACCACTGCAATGTTCGTCTTCATAGCTAGCAGGGTACCGTTTAAATTCTTTGTAACCACTTCACTGTTCAATACGAAGGTACAGACTCCCCCAAAATAAAGGTCAACTTTAAGTCCTTTCAAATGAAAGTATTTTGTCCATGTTTACAAAACCACTGAGAGCGTTCTCTATTGATGGCTGTCTTCTCATCTACAAACTCGAAACTTAATCTTACTAAAGTTGGTACTATCCACCACAGTCATTATATTTTAGCAACTACAGCCATCTATGTGTCAGGTCGATTAATTCTGGAACGACTCTCGTAGGGTGCTTTAGTTTTCCACAATAGCGGAGGTTTGTTCAAGAGGAAGAAATGGCGCGTGTTTTAGTGCTGAAGGCCTCATAATAAAGGCACTACAGCACTCTTGGTAAAAAACTGATTGTGCTTTTTTCTAAACTATACTTTTCACTTTTACCTTTTCTTATGAAAGCGTGTCTCATTACAATACGTATCGGTTTTTTATACTTTCCCGGTGCAAGTCGAGTTTCAATTTCGTCGAGTTTAACAAAGCCTGTCCTGTTTGCAAATCGTTGCGACCTCGGTTGCTGAATGCTTTATTTGCAAAAACGAACGCAAATTGTCAGTGTTCACGTTCAACATTCGTGTGTGGATGACAGCCCTATTCATTCTGATTTATCGAGCTCTTTCGTTTCAAACATTTTTCGACTTTTTTATGCGGTTTTGGTTCGTTCATTACTCTCAATGTATTAAGAAATGGTTACATACGATTCCAGACAAAGCATTTTTTAATGAGTTTTAATCAANGTGACTACGTAACCACAACTAAAATAAAATTGTTTTTTTTTGTGAAGAATATCTTCCCATTTGGGCATAATTTGTTATTGATATCTGTCGGGAAGTTCTGAATACAATTAAGTATAAAGTTTTTCGTCGTAAATAAATTATACATAGATCAAGTGCATTAATTAGTAGAATCATGCTTCGGTTTGACGGACCATGATCTATCTAAATGAACCATTCTTCAGTGACAACGTTAGCGTAGGTTTGCAAAACCACTAAAGATGTCAGCCGCAGTTGCCGACTAGCCTGGTCCTTCAACCCGAATCATAATTCTGCCTTGAATTCCCGCCGCGAAAACTTATGTTCTTATAATACATTAATTGTTCACTTAACTGAAAAATGTAAGTTTAAAAAGGACAAGAAGATTTATTATCCCGATAATTCTCTTACGAAATAGATTTACTTTGAAGGGGGACAATATAGATATTCATGAATAAATAAATTTTTTTTTTAAAATTCGTGATACTAACAGACGTTGTATAAGAAAAAATAGATATGAAACAAGTGCACTTTCTGAGGCATGAATGACTAGTTAAGACTCATATTTAAAGGAGAAACTGGAGTTAAGAGGAAGGCCTATAGATTAGATTACCTCTTAAAGATAGTTCAGGATAAGGAATGGTTTACTTTTCGGGAAATACGCCAATTGGCTCAGGATGAGAACTGGCAAACCACCTTTGATGAATAGAAAATTCAAATGCATTTCTTAATTTATTAAAAGTAAATAATCCTCATACATTGGTAAAGGCTTTCGCTGTCAATAGGTGAACTGATGCTGTCCTGTTTCGGGTCTAAATGCCGTTGTGTGTTGGAGTTATTTCCTAACGTTTCGCTAACACGAATGACGAATTTCTTCAGAGGTCCTGTCCTTCCATCTCCGATGCTGAATGTGGAGTCCTCAGAAGTTCACCCACTCGTGTCAGCGAAACGTTAGGAAATAATTCCAACACACGACGGCATTTAGACCAGAAACTGCACAGCATCAGTTCAAATAATTCTTAGTTTAATACCCTTAAATATCTTATACAATGTGTGAAGTTATTCAAATACAATTTAATTTATTGTATGACGGCTGAAAGTTTTTATTGCAGGTAAACATTGTAACAACAGTATAAATTAAACACAATAGTTCACCTTAAACCATAAAACAATTAATTAAATTGTTCTCAGCTTCAAAACACCTTGTTGCTTCTAAAGTTATTAAATTAGTTTGGAAGTCCTGTCGTTGAAGAAGATACTGTTCGTTCCATTTAACAAGCGTCACAGAAGCTATTTTCTTGTTAGTTTTTGGGATGTGATACAAATACTAATTTTAACACTGTTTTAGTAGGAACAGCAAACCCTTTTTCACTTTTCATTAGCTTTAACAGTAATTTCCTTAAATGTGAATACCAACAAAAATTTTTGAAAACACGTTGTATCTATGGAATATTGTAGTTCGATATTTTTGCGTATATTTAGAATAAATTTACAATATATGTATGTAGGTACCAACATTAATTACTCCAGCATGATTAGCTAATATATGATGCTATAATTCTACACTGTTACAAAGACAATAATAAAATTAAGTACGTTCAAACATGTGTCGATTACAAAATAAGGTAAGTAGTCCTAAATGGTTGAGTTTTATTTCAGATTCTTGAGTGTTGCTTGCCTAGAATATTTTCCTAATAAAGAACCACTTAACCCTTTTCGGTAAAAAAGAGATTTTTTTGTTGAATATAACGGCCTAATATAATTTTGATCTGATCTTCAGGGATGGTAGCTCGTTCGTAGTTCATTGGTGCTTTTTGTGCTTTACATATGTCTGATCAGTATTCCGGAATACTTAAAGGGTAACATTTAGAGGCACTGTAGAGTGCATCTCGTTATAGTACCACAACGTAGGGTATGTAAAAAGTGCGTATAAAAACTACCCCAGTTAACGAGCCATCAATGATTGAGAACAGTTACCACATCATCTTATCGGCTTTCGACGAAACACACATACCTACTGGTGACCTTCGCAAACAGCTGATACGTAGACAAGTCAATTGTACGTACTTATTAGTAATAATCTGCACACCACAAAGTACAAAAATAAGTTGAATGTGGAAATTCACATGCGGTGGTCACATATGGACGATATCACGTGAATACCTTTCATCGACATTATTACCACAGTTAGGGCTTTCGGTAAAGTCACTACCCTTATGTTTATGTATATTACTGAGTGGTGTGAGATGGCTCATTCTAATTCTTTTTCATGTGCCTCCTTTTCCTTTAATTTTTCCGGAGTACTCATCAGACATATAGTGTATATATATATACTTAAAAACTAACACCGAAAAATGCATTATATTATTGATAGTGTTACTAGATGTGCTGCTTGACTATATCATAAAATGCGTATAATACATAAATATAAACAAGAATACTGGGGATGGAGGTAAAGTTAGTGGATTTTTTTGACCTTAGGGTGATTGTTAGTGACTACGTAACTACAACTAAAATAAAATTGTCTTTTTTGTGAAGAATATCTTCCCATTTGGACATAATTTGTTATTGATATCTGTCGGGAAGTTCTGAATACAATTAAGTATAAAGTTTTTGTTGTAGAAACGTATGGACAATATTCTGAATTTCAAATAGACAAAAAAGGAGTCGTATGGATTGCGCACCAACAAAAGTAAAAGTGTCTAAATTTTACAGAGATCAAGTGCATTAATTACTAAATGAACCGTTCTTCAGTGACAACGTTATCGTAGGTTCGCAAAACCACTGAGATGTCAGCCGCAGTTGCCGACTAGCCTGGTCCTTCAACCCGAATCATAATTCTGCCTTGAATTCCGGCCGCGAAAACTTATGTTCTTATAATGCATTAATTGTTCAGTTGACTGAAAAATGTAAGTTTAAAAAGGACAAGAAGATTTATTATCCCGATAATTCTCTTACGAAATAGATACAATAAAATTGCTGTTGTTGAAAATTCCTGAGTCAATAAGAATTAACTGGAATGTCCATATTCGGAAAGCATTGTTCCCTACCAACAACATTTGCATACCAGGCCAATAAACTTGCATATATATGATGCAGAGAATTGGTGGTTAGCGTTATCTCTCTTATTGCTCCATCAATTTGCCCCGTCGGAAGTTCATCGTACGTTTCTGGCTCCCGTGCACACAATAGCTGATAATCGTGCACAGAAGCAGAAAGCACAAGACTAACCATTATAAAAGGGTCTCCCATTGGTATAAAGCGGTCAAAATTGCTATTGCTCAGGTTTCAAACTTAATTATCACTTTATTTCACGAACTTATATATCTACTAGTTATGTACATTTAGATGAACACAGAACAGGGGCATAATTTAGTAAATCAACACGTAATTTTCATAAATAACCATGGCATATGTTACAAGTCAGAAAAAATTAAGGTAAAGGTCTAGATGATGGACCCCCCACCCTCGAAGGGGGTGGGGATGAGGGGAATCGAAAGAGGAGGTCTCCCCCACTACTGTACCATAAAAAAGTTTGTGATGGTCTCACCCTCTTAAAAAGTTATAGGGGTTCAAAGTTAATATGCCAATTTTTATACATTTCTAGGCATGTACATATTTATATAGTCATTCTTAAACAATATTCAAAGGTAAAAC
>NW_020438983.1:113425-114733 GCF_000699045.2 Agrilus planipennis | reverse complement strand
CCTGTCAATAATCTTTAAAAGTTGTCGGGTTTTGTTCAAGTGACCACCCTCTTTCGATCCCCCACCTCCACCCGCTTGAAAATAATTATTTTATTGAATTTTATTTGAATTATAGTGTATGAAAATTGTCAAAATAATCAACTTTCAACCACCATAACTTTTTATGGGGGTGAGACCGCCGCAATTTTCTTATGGGGTTTTACTCAGGTGACCACCCTCTTTCGATCCCCCCTACCCTCTATCAATCCCTCCACCCCACCCCCATCTAACCCCTTTAACTTTTTAAGGGGGTGAGACCGCCACGAACTTTTTATGGTACAGTGGTAGGGGAGATCTCCTCTTTCGATCCCACCTACCCACCCTCGAAGGGGGTGGGGGTCATCATCAAGACATTTACCAAAATTAAAATCGCCTTTCTTAGATTCTAATAAAAAATGCTAATAGAAGTACGCCAAATGCATAAGTGAACAGCCTTAACAACAGTTACGTCATGTAAAGGACAAATTTGGATGCTTTGCGCTGTCCATCCGTTTCCGATTAAAAAACAGATTTTAAAGGGTCGACCCATTTATTAAAGCTGTGTGCTCTTTGTCCGTTTACGTTAGCTGTTAGTATTAGCGTGCGAGCCGGTACACATGTATTTTTTACCCTTAAAAGTATTGGATATACTTCCGTATTGCGCGACACATTCCCTGGCACATAATTCTGAGGATTACTTAAGGGAATACTGTACCTAGTTCTAAGTCTGGGTTTTCTCGGGTTTTTGCAACTGTTTGGCTATTTTTGAGGAAACGAGTCGCCACTGCTTCTGAGGAACCCATAAACGTAGTTGAAAATTGTGTGCGAGCCTGTTATTATGTATTTTTTACTCTCAAAAGTATCAGGTATTCTTTCGTATTGCGCAACACATTCCCTGGCACATATTGTTTAAGGGAATACTGTACCTAGTTCTAAGTCTGGGTTTTCTCGGTTTTGAGTATTTTTGAAGAAACGAGCCGTCACTAGGGGTGCCACCTTTTCAGGCTTTACATAAAGTATTTCTCGACTAAAAGGTTAAAAAAAAGTACTCAGCATAAAAATAAAGTATTTTATTTTATGTTTTTAAAAACATATTTTTTGTTACACCTAGCAGCCAGTAACAAATTGCTGTCGCTCTTAAATACATTAATAGCCTCTAAACATGGCAAACAAAGATTTAAGTAAACTAAAAGTTCATTTGTGATTAGTTTTAATGAAGCTTTATTCCTGTCGTCCCGCCACTTTGCGTTCATAACAGAGAATACTCTTTCTGTAAATGCTGAAGTGGCC
>NW_020438983.1:83186-109296 GCF_000699045.2 Agrilus planipennis | reverse complement strand
CTTTACAGCATGTAATTTAAATGAATATTTTCGAAGATATTGCAGACTTAAAATGCAGGGACATAGCAGTTGCGGCGGTACCGGCCGGTTTGTATTGTCTAATGAGAAAAAAACATTGAATGTTGTATATAAAGACATTCTGTAGTATATTTAGTATGTTCAGGGGTATCTTTTGAAGATTTCCCCTTCTCGATAATAATCTAAACAAAACAAAAATATACATATTTAGTATCAGCATTGCACCCGTGCGAAGCTGGGGCGGGTCGCTAGTTAATAATAAATAAGAGATACAGGTTGATAGGACACATTATCAGACATGATAGGCTAGTTAAAGAAATATCAGAAGCAGAAACATGATTTAAGAAGGACAGAGGTAGTTTATATTAAATTGAAGTTCGCAAATAATTAGGGATGTACGGGGGCAGTTCTAGAACTAACCGGCCTGACAAAGTTACACAAAAACATTTATTTATCACCACAGTCCCTTTCTAGCTCTATACACTTTTCCTGGTGATGTTCAGTAGCTTCGATACCTTATTTAAAATAAGAAGCGTAGATCTCCTGAAAATAGCCATCTACTGCAAACATCACCTCTTCATATTTGGCAAATTCTTTACTATCGAGCCATTTCTTCAAGTTTGGAAAGAGAAGATAGTTCCAGGACGTTAATTTTCGTGAATAGGGTTTATGAGGAAGTAGTTTGTAGGTACTTCAAATCATTGATTTTGGCCACTCTAATAATGGATGTGTAGACAGGCGCATTATCGTGATGGACCAACACTTTCTTATTCGCCAAATGCGGCCTTTCTTCCCAAATTTCATCACACAAACGTTGTAAATATCCCAAAAAAAAAAACTTGCTCAGTGGAACTTACTTTGCCTTCTTTGGAGCCGATTCTCCCCTTTACATCTATTATTTTGACTATTCCTTCGTCTCAGATGTGTAGTGATAGACCTAAATGATTGAAACATCCTCACGATGCCATTTTTGCTCGACTCTGACCAAACGCGACATCCATTTTGTACACAGCTTTCTCATTTCTATATGCTCAGTCAGTATCCGATGTACAGCACTTTCTAAATTGCCTACTATTACTTCTAACTCGTGAAATTTTAGTGGACGGTCATCCAATACAAATTTGTGGATTTTTTCACCATTTCTGGAACAGTCACCTCATTTGGTCTACCACTGCAATGTTCGTCTTCATAGCTAGCAGGGTACCGTTTAAATTCTTTGTAACCACTTCACTGTTCAATACGAAGGTACAGACTCCCCCAAAGTAAAGGTCAACTTTAAGTCCTTTCAAATGAAAGTATTTTGTCCATGTTTACAAAACCACTGAGAGCGTTCTCTATTGATGGCTGTCTTCTCATCTACAAACTCGAAACTTAATCTTACTAAAGTTGGTACTATCCACCACAGTCATTATATTTTAGCAACTACAGCCATCTATGTGTCAGGTCGATTAATTCTGGAACGACTCTCGTAGGGTGCTTTAGTTTTCCACAATAGCGGAGGTTTGTTCAAGAGGAAGAAATGGCGCGTGTTTTAGTGCTGAAGGCCTCATAATAAAGGCACTACAGCACTCTTGGTAAAAAACTGATTGTGCTTTTTTCTAAACTATACTTTTCACTTTTACCTTTTCTTATGAAAGCGTGTCTCATTACAATACGTATCGGTTTTTTATACTTTCCCGGTGCAAGTCGAGTTTCAATTTCGTCGAGTTTAACAAAGCCTGTCCTGTTTGCAAATCGTTGCGACCTCGGTTGCTGAATGCTTTATTTGCAAAAACGAACGCAAATTGTCAGTGTTCACGTTCAACATTCGTGTGTGGATGACAGCCCTATTCATTCTGATTTATCGAGCTCTTTCGTTTCAAACATTTTTCGACTTTTTTATGCGGTTTTGGTTCGTTCATTACTCTCAATGTATTAAGAAATGGTTACATACGATTCCAGACAAAGCATTTTTTAATGAGTTTTAATCAAATGCTGACACATAATAATATAGTTTTGAACAATAATTATCAAAGGTATTTGAAAAACAATTTGCCCAGTCAAGAAAAAAGAATTAGCCAACATCCACTAATCCTGTATTATGCTCATTCAATTACAACCAAGAACGTATAAAAATAGCATAATTGATCAGTTCCTATAGGTTTTATTTATATGTATAAAGCGTGAGAAATAAAACGATGTCTTTGTCATTAATCTACGCTTTACAATTAGATAGAGAACAAAAGAAAATAAAATCTGTTCATCAGTTTGAAGTTTTATTCAATAAAATGCACAGAATGTATGCCGTGAAATTTTAACTAGATATTTATTATCAACTACTACGATTTTTTTAGATAATCGTACTATAGAAAGCATCTGTAATCTGTAATAAATTATTTGCTACTCGTATCACGATATTAATTTGTTTACGTAATTAAAACTTTGTACACTGTTCTTTCACGTAAAGAATTTGATATTGTTTTTAATTAAATTTCATGCGCTTGCTTTAATAAATACATTTCATTTTACTACGTCTTTTAACATTTAATTTAGATTAGCTGATTTTCGTAACGAGAACTCATTAAGTGCTTCATAATTGATTTTGCGAAAGAAGAACAGCGGGATAAAAAGCAATTCTGAGGGAAAAAAAATGGAAAACGTCGTTTCTCAAACAACAGCTCATTATTAAAAAATTGATTCGGAACTTTTCAATTTGTTTTGGTAAATAGTAAGCTGTAGATGTAATTAAAAAGTTAAATATAGTAGATGATCTTCTTTGTCGCATGACTTGACAGTATCTTCATTTTAAGTTCTCTGTAATTATTTTCAGTTTTTCAAAAACATGCCGGAATTTCAATGGTATGTACAGGGATTTCCACTACTAAGTAATCATCACTATACAATAAGGATGTTTTATCGTAAGTTTGTCTGTAGGTATGTTTGTACCTCGCCAGATCGGTCAGTACCAAAATCAATACTTTTTGGTTGAGGATTGTAATACGAAAAACAGCAATAGACGCGAGAAATTTCATAAAGATTAGAGTTTTGTAAAATTTCATCAAACATTATTCAGCTGTTTAAAATATATTACCGAATGCAACGGTAACAGGGCGTTTTTATCTTACATTCACATCGTATGTGTGTAGAAATGAACCGGATAATAGTTTTGCCTGGTACCGGATAACCGTGTACGCAGCATTAGTTCTGCCGGGTATCCGGCTGGTTACCACTACGGTTAATGGTTTATTTCTTCGTTCTGGCTATCCATTAAATAACACCCTCACCAACGTCCCAAACCACATTAAGTCCCGTTCAAAAAATTATTTAAACATTTAACAAATGTTTTACTTGTTGGTTAGCGGATTTTAACGAGAAGGTTGAGTTGAAACAATTGAAAGTTCATAAACACTAGAAGTCTGCAAAGTGACAAAATCATACTAATAACTTATTGTTAATTAAATCCTGATATACCAACAGTTCGTCCATACTAAACTACTCTCGTTTATGAGAAAAAATAAACACAAGAACTAAACCGAAATAAGAATAATTTAGCATAGTAATCAATAAATAATATAACTTAGGGCAAACGACCTATCCCAATACTATCTTAACTACCAGTTTTTTTGTTATATTTATTGAATTATTATTGATGGTGTTAGTTTTTTTCTCTGGTAGTCGCGACGTCATTATCCGGTACCCTGCTGGATTCTAAAAAGAAGTGCCAAATCCGTCTGTTACGGGATCCAAACCGGGTCCTCGGCCTATCCCTTATCGTATAGTATCTGTTTCCGTTGATAGTGCAAAATTATGAAAATACTTGGTGATTAAAATTTCTTATCAAGGATTAATGTGAAAATCCTTTTTGAATTTTCTATCCACTACAAACCTCAGGTTAATGAGGGAGGAAAAATATTTTGTCACACCCCCACAGGGATCGAACCCGGGCCCTTTGGCTTTAAGCACCAAAGCTCTTACCACTAAGCTACGAAAGATGCCAACAACAACCACGACAAACCGAGCCTACAGGTTAACAGATCCTTCGATTTTTTACTAATGCAATTATATATACTGAATGTATGAAACACTTCATATTTTTAATTATTAATACTGGTTAATGTGAAAATTCATTTTCAATTTTCCATCCACTACAAATTACCTCAGGTTAATGAGTGAAAATTTTTGTTGCTCTTGTTTCTTTCCTTCATTAATCTGAGGTAGTTTATAGTGGATGGAAAATTGAAAATGAATTTTCACATTAATATTTCATATTAACCAGTATTAATAATTAAATAGGCAACTTTCGATATTGAGGATGTTATTGTTTAATTAAGAATAACCAGTTTAACATATTCCAGTTGGAATTAAACAATTGCAAAAAGTTAGTGGGCTTAAATATATGTGAGAGCAAATAAAATACAATGAAAATGTAAGTGTTATCTACTGCAAACTTGAGAGGGTTGAACTAGTTCCTTTATAATCCACGAAGCTAAATAACCAAAAACTGAAAATAGTTAATATTTAACTACACATATTTATATATATATACAAATGGATTTATTATATATAAGTTGCACATTTCCTGAAGCTTTGACTTTTTGTTACGTTAGATAAAGTTAACTTCGGAAATCGTTAGCAGCATTCTTAGTTTAAATAGAACACCCTGTGTATTAGTCGATGACTACTTATCATTTTCTGGAAATATGTGACGCCAATTAGAAATGTCAGAGTTTTCAGAGAAACTGTGTTAACCTCCCGCGAGATTTTGTGCGTCTAGCGAAAATACTTCAACGACCCTTTGCAGTGAAATAAATTTCTTTCGTGAAGCACATATAACGGACGCCCATAAAAACCACTGGAACACCATCATTAATCAACAATTTTTTTTACATTTTCCTCTGCCTTGTACGTTTTAGTACTTACGAGAACTGTGCCTGCACATGTCACGGCCCTTTTCTACAACGAAAATGACTTCCGAGCTGCCAAAGGGGGTGAGAGAGAAAACCGCAAAAAGAAATTAACAACTTTTACCAAAAAAAGATAGTCGTCAAGTTTGCAGTTTACAACTGGGTCGATATTTTCTGTTAATAGATATACTTTTTCAGAATATGGTAAAACAAGTTTTATTACACCGACAAAATTAATATGCAGAATATAATCAATGCATAATACAAATTAGGACAAACGACCCTGTCACCGCTACTTTTTGATCTATACATCGAAGACGCGATCAACATCTTAAAGACAGTACAACTGTAGGGATAGATATACAAGGGCAAAAGATTATTAGTATGCTTAGATTTGCAGATGATATAGAAGTATTAGCATCTAGCAAGGAGGAGTTAGAGATAGCTTTAAATAAAATGGAAGCGGTAATGACAAAACATTACTGTATGAAAATAAATAAAAGTAAAACAAAAATTCTGGTATGCAAGGCAAGAAAAAGTAGGGAAAAAGCGAATATAGAGACAGGACACGAAAAATTAGAAGAAGTGGCTGATTTTAGTTACCTAGGAAGTCAGATATGTCAGTAAGGAAGGAGTAGTTGGGATATAAAGCAGAGTTAGAGACATATTAGAGGCAGAAACGGAAGTTAGGAGGGGTAAATGTAGACCTAGATTACTATTCGCAAATAGTTAAGAATATGGGTTGTTCTAGTTTTGGGGAAATGCGAAGATTAGCTCAGTATAAGAAAGAATGGAAGTGCGTGTCCAACCAGTCTTAGGACTGACGACCTTTTGAATAAATTTACAGTCCCATGTTGAAAACAAATTCATGGTGGGTATTTTGTTCTGTAGGAGCACCTCCACAAGAGGCTCCGGTCCGATAATGCTATCGTATATAGTATGTAAGACGTCTTCTACTGCCAACTTTTTTTTTTAAATATGGATACACTCGCTCATTACTTAATTAAAAAGATATCTAATAATTCTAGAAAATTGGTTTTATTGGAAAAAAATGTTCCTGAATTGTATTCTTCTTAAATTGAAAATGAAAAGTGAATTTTTTTACGTGAAACATTTCTTGGCGCGACTGTAACGCAGAATCAATATGGGAAGACGCGTCGTCTGGTGATGCTAATATTTAATTATTCAGTGGTTTTTCTTCTTAACTTATGTTTATTTATTTATTACTTATTTTTATCTACATTCTTTTCGTTGTTACTAGTTTTAGTTGTGTTTATCGGAATATTGTTGTTTTCATAACTATTACGGCGTCCCGTCCCGTGACGGCTAATTTCTACTTTTTTTTTATATATATTACGCGATTCCGATTCTCAACCCCCGAACCAAATATTCGCTTGATGAAATGCCTGCTGACTATGATGAGAAGTCTTGAAAAGAATCACTGACAGGACAATCTCTCGAAAGCGTCTATCAATCTTCTAAGTGTGACGTTGATATAGGAACGAGCAGAAATCTATTGGAAAATACGTTTCCTGTTGTCCAATAAATTGAATGGACAGTTAACTCTTGAATTCTATAGGATTTTGTTAACGGCCACTGGATGTTTTATCGAGTGGATCTTCCTTCTTTGAAATTCACCATGAATGAAAATTTATTTTCCTCACAGAAACGAATAATAAAGATGAGTTACAAGCTCAAAGAATCCCGAAGAATATTTCAACAGGGTGTCAAATCTTTCACCTATTTATTTCCGGTTTTTATTGGGGTATAATGGTTGTCTTATATATTGCAAATGTATTTTTGTTCCAACGTTTTTCACAATTTTAATATCTTATATGACGCCCCAGTTTTATTGTAATAGCTTCAAAGAATAATTGTAATATACACGGTAAAATACTGCACGTAGAACTAGACAATAACGATTATGATTTATATGATTAATGATTAATAATAAAATGATTAGTTTAACTAAGATGCCCTCTGTCATTTGTTTATTATGTTAAAAGCTAAAAGTCTTATGGTACCATTTCACCGGTATTGAAAAGAAGCGCATCTATTATGAGGTGTTTTTGAGTAACTAAGGGAACGTACCCAATCTATACTACGTGACCCGTCAGAGGGGTGAAGGGAGCGGTCTTCAAAAATGCCATGCTTGGTCACAGGGACGAAGGGGGGATTCGATTTTCGTGACAGTCAAAATCCTATAGGGAAATCTCGCGCTCTTTCGAGGTACATTCAAAACTTTTTGTTTGCAAAAAATGATTTAAAACCATTTTTATGAATTACAACGTGAAAACTAGAGGAGGAGTCTTGACTTTTACTACGGGTGGTAGGTAAAAATTGTAAAAAGTGAGCCACGTAGTATGGATACATTCCCTGATCTTTGAAATTCTTGGTGATCAGCATTCTATCGAAATCGAATCGATCTAGTCATTCTACTGTAGACAGTTGTAACAGAATACGGACCGACTCTACCAATAGCCTTTTATGAATTGCTCCAAACAGCGTAGTGAACGCCACCTGTAGTAAATTGCTAGCTACATTTTAGTGAGATTCAAAAATGTTCAACAAGATCGAACTGAAGCACACATATTTGAATCTCACTAAAATGTTGCAATTTATAGTAGGTCTTTCCGCTCCATACTACTTCCCATACCATTCTATATAAACTAGGTAAATGAGGCCTATACGAGTTATTTAAAACGTTAACTATTTTTCAAAATCGACATCATTCATATGTCTATTTCCAGCAAGTCATTAAACAAATAGAAACATTTTCTTTGGGTTGCTTATTAAAAAAACAAGGAAAAAACAAATAATAAGTAGTAGCAAATAAGAAGTGCAGAAGTTGTTTCAGTTTCTATCTTGCCATGCTCTCGCGTTTTCAGTACGAAGCTCGTTCTCAAGTGCGTATGTTCTTGACATCATTTACACTGTCAGCGGGTGGAAAATCTGCCTACTCCTACATACTGTATTATTACTTCCTCCAACGTCTTACCTCCTCAACAGTCGCGTTGGTTGGCTACTTTTTTTACGATGGTGTATTATCTCCCTATGCATTATTTACATTTCTTTGAAACTCTAAAAGTGGTTCTTTACAGCCGAGTATTCTACTCTTCTTGTTCTCAAAGAACGAAATACACCAGTCGAGTATTGGACCAATCTTTGCAACGAATTGAGTGTGTTTGATTTGTAAAGTGGTAGAACCTACTTCTTAGCTCTGTAAATAAAGAGCGTTGGACACGGTCACATACGGTTCTCATTTGAACACATATTTTAAGTAATTCCGGAATTTCTGATTTAATAGATACTAGCTTTTCCCAGCGGCTTCGCTCAAATAATGTATGTCTCAAATAAAAATTACACCTTTTTACCCCCGCCCCCTTTGGAAGTTGAATTTTTTAAAATGTCGGGAAAGGTTTTTCAGAAACTAAATGAGAGACCATTAAGACCAAGTTTCAAGTAAATTTGACCACAAATAATATATGTTCCATTTAAACATTGCAACTCCTCTTCACCACTCATACCCCCCAACATACCATTTTTAACAAATAAACGGCCAGACTGATGTTTTGAGTGATAAATTTTTCGTTTTGCTGTCAGTTACGTTTTGTTATTCCATGTCAGTGGCGGTTTTTTTGTATACCATGTTTTATGTCAAATTCAACGGGAACGGGATAAAAAAAGTATCCTATGTCCGTCTCCTGGTTCTAAGCTACCTCCCCACCAATTTTTAGTCAAATCGGTTCAGCCGTTCTTGAGTTATAAATAGTGTAACTANTGTTTATGCACTTAAAAATAAATAAGGTTTAAATGAAAATTGATCTACTTCTCTATGTGAAGAATTTCTTAAAAGAGGTGAGTTAGAATTTCCACAATTTTGAGTACCTAGTTTCCACAGATTAAAAAATTAATTTTCGTTTCTAAAAATTATGAAAAAACAGTTTCTAGAATTTTTTTAAAAAATTTACGATGTTATTAACAAACGAACAGTAACTAAATAAAATACTAAACCCTAAAATTCCATCCGATGAGTTATGCTGCCGTATTTTGAGAATAGTAGATTCAACAAATTATTTTAGTATACACTTCAAATATATGTGTACTTTTGAATGTTGTAATGCTGCCAACATTACTTAAACTAGTAAAAAATTAAAACCGTAACCCAATCCCTTGGTACATCACTACATACTATAAAACAAAGTCGCTTTCCCGCTGTCTGTCCCTATGTATGCTTAAATCTTTAAAACTACGCAATGGATTTTGATGCAGTTTTTTCTTTAAAGATAGAGTGATTCAAGAGGAAAGTTTATATGTATAATACATGCATAATACAGTAGGGAAACTTTAGTTTGAAATATAGTGGATGCACCCACATTTACTGGACATTACAAATATATTAATTTCTGAGAACTGAAGAACAATTTGCAACGTAAAACCCAAAATTAAATTTCGGAGAAAAATGACTATATACCAAACTGCCAGCAAGATGTGAAATGATTATTAAAAAGTTGTTTAAACTAAAATTTTAGAAGTTGTGTTGGGTTTAAAGACAATCTATATAGAGGCTAAAGACTTGGGACAAAATTGTTTTCAACTAGCAATAAGTTAATGTACGAAATTTCTATAATAATCGAATAATAACCTCTGAAGGTGGAAAATTTCCTTCAAATTTAAATGAGGCCACCTTTGAGACAGCGCATTCAATAGAAACAGAATCATTAAAATCGGTTCACAATAGGCGACGAAATTTCTTTTTCTGAAGTCGATTGAAAAGAGACGTTTACTAACACATTTTATACACACCACGTCCATAGATACATATAATCTAAAGTTCAAGAAAATTAAACTTTCGTGATATACACGGCCTTAATGAGATTTGCATTACAAAAGACGAGAACTTTTTAAGTTCTATAAAGTAAAAATAGATATTTAAAAACATTTTAATTTGTTTTGCAAAGAAATATCTCATACTCTCATACAGTTTAAACCGTATAAGAAATTCAACTGGCTGCTTTGCTAGACTGTCGTCGCCCACATAAAGCATCAATTAATCATTACTTTGTTTGTGCTTGTTGTATCAGATTTTATTTACGATAAGCTAGACTATTGCCCATCTTTAGAAATCACAAAGAAATTTTGTTGATACGTAAATAACGCACAAAAAAAAAAGAAAGGCAGATTGTCCTACAGATACGTGAAATCATTGATAAAGACTTATTAGTTGTTTGTTTTAGTTAAGGAAATTGGAAAATGCGAACTTCTAAATATATATTCCAAATGTCAATCAGGTGTTATAAAAATATATTATATTTTCTTGCACTTTTCTTTAGTGTAGGCAAACAAGGCTGATATTCTAAAAAAAGTTACTTTTTGATGTTTTCGCATAAATAAGGTAACAATATTGTATTAACGTTTAAGTTCCTAGTCTGGTCTAAATCACCAGACGCTGACCACGATATCGATATTATTGGATCTCATTAGCACGCCATAGGCAGTCTTGATAAATACTTCAGTAACAACAAATACAATGTGCATATTTGGATTGTTTAGTTGTTTAGGAACATTTTCGGCGTGGTCGCTAAATTATACCAAGACTGCCTCTCCCACCAACAACTTAAACATTCTCATTAATTGGTTTACGTGTGCCTTGCATGTATATATAATGCATCGTTGATTCTGTTAGATAAGTTGAAATACCTTAGGAAGGGCTTGTCTCACGATTGGAATACTTCAGTAGCCGCAAATACCTACTAGATTGTGATACAATGTCTGTATTGGGATATTACAATATTGTGAATTTGAAAATTTACAAAAAAACACAATAAATGGTGGGTGGGGGTCTCCACTCTATCTAACTTCCCTAATTCTCTTTTTGTTATTGATGCTTTTACTAAACTTTTCACTGAATTAATTTCAAATTGACAAAAATATNTAATGTTGTCTATGGTCAAGTATGGTGTCTTATTTATAGTCAGATTTACCTGAAACTAGGCTTTAATGCCTTTTCATATAAAATTAGTGACATACATATCTATTTCAACATTTTACAAAATTGTACCTCTTTAGGAAGCTGAAAGGGGTTTGCATAAATTGCATGTTTGTTTTTGGTCCCATTTACTTTAAACTAGTTAAAGGATTCAATCTCTCCTGGGTGAGATGAGTGGTGAAGAGAAGTTGCAATGTTTAAATGAAACATACATTATTTGTGGTCAGATTTACTTGAAACTTGGTTTTAATGGTCTCTCATTTAATTCCTGAAAGATCTACCTCGACATTTTAAAAATTCAATCCCCAAGGGGTGGGGGTGTTGCAATTTTTGTTTGGGACATACTTTATTTGTGATTGAATTTACTTGAAACTTCGTACATATGCGATTTGATATTATTATTCAAATGAAAAGAGGTTGCAACGATTCCATGGGGTATATTTTATTTGTACTCGGATTTACTCGAAGGTTGCTCATTGTTGAAATTAAGCAAATACGTGTTTTAGCAATTTTTAAAAATCAACCTTTAAGAATGAAATGTTGTTGCTATGTTTGTATTTGAAATTTAAGATGGCGACATTACATAAAATTAAAACGTAAGGGTGAATTGGGAGTTAAAAGGTTTTATGGAGAAACAATATTAATTTCTGCGAGCGAAGCCGCGGGGAAAAGCTAGTTATATATATTGCAATAACTCTTGTCCCACAATTGTTATTATTCATCAAAAAAAAAAAAGAAGAACCGGTAAAAATGATGAAAATGATTTAAGTTATCTGACAAGAACTTTAAGAATCCATATGAGGGACGTGATTTATTTGGAAATTTGGTGTTAATCTCCATTATTCGTGGATAAAATTGCAATTACTTATCAGGGATAGAGACGGTTTCGGCTCATTTTGCCATCTATACTTCCATTAATGCTATTAAATGCCAATTTTCTCAAATATCGGTGCGCAATATGGCCTCAGTGTATCCACCAAAATCAATACTACGGTTCAGCACCATCTAATTGCATTTCCCTTGATACGTGCGAGTAAAAGCAGCAAATTTATTCATAGAGAATATTAATGTTACCGAATTCAAAACTTGGAATACGCTTCCTACATATAATATTTAGAATAACATAACAAACGTTAAAAAGAATATGTTAATTATGTCGATTTCTCCGTAATTAAGTCAAAAAATATTAACAAAATCCTTTGTACTGTTTTCCCCAATGATGATAATAATATTTTTTCAATAAGAAGCAGCCAAAAGGGATGAAACGTTCTTTATTTCATATGTAATCTCCAACCGATGTTTCGCCTTTTTGGTCCAAGGCTGCATCAAATAGATTACTAAGTTATTTAGTTATGTACATCAGACGCAGACATTGGAAATCACTTGTACAATTACCCGAGAATTTAACATTTCTAACCACTTTGATAAAAAATTACACAAAATCACAACATCATCATCATCATAGGGTCGTCAATCCTAAGACTGGTTGGACACCCACCTCCACTCTTTCCTATCCTGAGCTAAACTTCGCATTTTCCTAAAAACTAGAACAACCCACATCCTTAACAATTTGTGAACAGCAATCTAATCTGAGGTCTATCTTCTCTACCCCTCTTAACTCTCGTTTCCGCCTCTAATATGTCTGACTAGCCCTTCATGCCTGAGAAGTGTCCTACCAACCTATCTCGCCTATTCCTTATTGATTTCCATAGAGTCCTGTATTCTCCTATTCTTTTTAATATGTTAAACTGAACTTGTTATCCACCAGATGGTATAGTAATCTAACCTAGGTCTGCCTCTATCCCTCCTAACTCCTGTTTCTGCCTCTAATATGTCTCTGACTAGGTGTCCTACCAACCTATCTCGCCTATTTCATAATGACTTTCATAGAGTCCTCTGTTCTCCTATTCTTTCTAATACCTCTTCATTTCTAACCTTCTCTATCCACGGTATCCTCATCATTCGCCTGTCACACCACATTTCGAAGGCTTCTAACCTTTTCTTTTCCGCCGCACTCACTGTCCATGTTTCACACCCATACAACGCCGCGCTCCAAACATACACCTTTAACAACCTCTTTCAAATTTCTAAATTAACATTAAAAATCACAACATGAAACTTAAANCCATCGAATGTAACCACGAAACCACCGAAGTTTGATGGAAAGACATCATGGATTATTTTCTTTACACAATTCAAGGCAGCTGCAAGGACCAACCCCTGGATACCGAAAGAGAAAGCCACTGCACTTACCTGTACCTTACGTAATGGTGCCGAGGAAATTTTAAATACACTACGGCCTGAAGAATTAGGAGACTACCAGCAGCTAGTGAAACGGCTGAAAATGTGATACCGCCAGGCAAGTGCCAAGTGGCATTAGTCTATCATGTCCAACTAAGAAACCGGAGTCAGAGGCAGGGGGGCTGACTCGTGAAGGCGACCTTAAATTAGGAAGACTTGTGCCAATTTGAAACTGCTTCGAGAATCAGTCAACTATTTGTGGCATGTCATTTAGGAGACAGGCGTTTCTGTTGACCCCCAAAAAATTAAATTTAAAATTTGTTAAGCCGAAATTGAATGAAAGATAGTAAACTGAACAAGTTTTTTAGGAATATTTGATAGGCGAAAAATGTAGGTATAAATGAAATCTTTTATCTTTGTGATTTAGACACATTTATTTCGTTTTTAAATATCTAAAAATGTTTATTTACTTCCGTATTACGACTTTTACGAAAAGTTAGTTTTTCTTTGAAATGGCTTAAAATGGCCCAATTATAAATGACTAGCAAGATAAAATCGGGAGCAAGGTGTTTTAAAACAAAAAAGCCTAGTATTTTGTAAATCACACTTAGGTCCATATTCCTGAAAACAGCAGATAAAATCAGAAAAAGGTATTTTAAGCGACTTTTTTCGTAAATAAATACTTTTCGATTGCACTTGACACTAAGCTAAATTTGCCGCTTTTCTTATCTTCGCAATTAAGATCTTTTATTTTAATTAGCCGAGAATATATTGAAAATTACGATCTTAATTCTTTGGATCCATTACTCTATCTAGTAAGGAAGATAACATTTTTGCGATCCCTTACATTTGCATCCGTGGCACTCTTTGCCCCCTTCCCATTTACGCTGTCACTGCCAAAGGGCTTTCCAATCGGTAAAGGTCATACATACATTAATAATAATAATAATGCTGTATTTTTAATTGCTTAGGATCGTATGGTTACGATAGTAAAGGACAACACGAACGAAGTTGTCATGTATTTCCTTTTCTAATGGACCTAGGTGGGATTTATCTAAATAATAGGGTTGTTTAAAACATTTTCCCCCCATTTTCTCATGTAGGTTTTTCTATGTTCGGACCATTTCAAGTCATTTACAAGAAAACAAAGTTAAGTAAAAGGCAGCGATACGGAATACGGATGCCTAATGTATAAGTTAGCTTTCCAATATTGTAGTTACCTTTTTGCAATACTGAAGAATATCCATTTTATCTTTTATACATGATGCTTTTGATGCAAGGTCGGTTTGCCACCTGCCTTGCTCCGTCATGAATTGTGGATGATATGGTTCTTGTCCGTGAATGCCAGTGTCGCAGAGAAGTGCCACTTGGGGTTCAAAATGCGTTACAACACTGTTTGATGGTGCGACATCCTGCAACGTCTAGAAACAGAAAAATAAAATGATAACAATTACCTCACGTATACCATTTAAATACACACATAAAGTAAAGTTTAAAACACTAACGATAAAAATAAAAAGTAAATGATTTTCACTTATGCAATTAATTCAATTTTAATTTCTCAATTTCATTAAGCCAATAGTCAGTGATATCAAATTTACATTAGAAATTTACAAACTTATCCAGAAAACTTTAGCGTGTCTTCATAACGTCAAACGATAGAAACCCAGGGAGTCATAAGTTGTGGAAGATCAATGGTGAAATTGGATATTTCGATTAGATACCGTAATGTTTAATTTATGGTATTCTATAGACTCCTATTATAGTGATTTTAGACATTTTTGTATTAGATACTGTATTTTCAAATCCGTTTAATTGGAACCAAAGAATGATTTTGTTTAACTGAGTTAGGATTACAACGGAAGAGGAAGTCAGTATTATGGTGGTCAAGCCCATCTCTTTGTTTAGATGAATGTGACTTAATAGGTGTGATTTTATGTTGGGCTCCCTAATTAGCTGGTGTGAAGTGTTATGCAGTAACGGCTTTAGATTAGATTATTGTGGAAAAAGTTTCTCTCACTGGCCCACAACAAGTGCTAAGCTTGAGGGCCTAGGTAAGGTTATGGTNCAATAGTCAGTGATATCAAATTTACATTAGAAATTTACAAACTTATCCAGAAAACTTTAGCGTGTCTTCATAACGTCAAACGATAGAAACCCAGGGAGTCATAAGTTGTGGAAGATCAATGGTGAAATTGGATATTTCGATTAGATACCGTAATGTTTAATTTATGGTATTCTATAGACTCCTATTATAGTGATTTTAGACATTTTTGTATTAGATACTGTATTTTCAAATCTGTTTAATTAGAACCAAAGAATGATTTTGTTTAATTGAGTTATAATTCTTTTCTATTAGTAATTGTAGACTATTGTAACTAATACCGTAAGAACGAAACATTTTAATTAGTGAAATTACAAGTATCTGCGTCTTAATCATTTTATATTAATTAATTTGTGGATGATGTTCGAACCGTTTTTATTAGTTTAGATTTAGGAATCCATAAAAATCGAAGTTTATAACTATATTTATTTATATCAATATTGGATTACAGCAATTTCAGCAGATCGCTTATTGCAATTTGCGATGGCTTATTGATTCTTTAAATTGAGGATACGGGTGTGGCAAAACCCCGGCGACTCCTGGATTGCTGCTGCAGTTGTCCCCGTGATTAACGTCCGGTTTTTAATTACCCTCTCTGGTCTTGAATACCCTTTGCAATCCAAGCTTAATACTTTCCCTCGGAGATGATTTAAACCGATTTCAAACTTAAATTCCAGAAATTTTCATTAACCCTGCAATTCAACCAACAAAGAGAGAGAAAATGATCCTTTGCAGCCGTTAAAATTTCGGAGCGTAATTTCCTATTTTCTTTCGTTATGGCACTAAACTAGGTTTTTATTGGTTTGAAAAACTGAATTATCCTTCCATCTATAAAGCTTTAACCGGGTGTATTAATAAAAATTTGTCGACGCATAAAAACATGTATACGGCTACTTCTCGAATACATGCAGGTATTATAAGTATCTATCTACGTTACTATTTATTTTCAAATACGAACACCATCAAACAACAACAACAGAAACACTTTATACTTTTCAACTTCAAACTTTTGTACTAGTTAGAAAACGGAATTTTCGATTTTATTGGAAAACAATTACTGTTATTGTTAATACGCTTCTTTTTTGAGCTTTTACTTGACACGCGTAAAACTAACTCATCATCATCATCATCATAAGATCGTCAGTCCTAAGACTGAAAGATTGAACACGCACCTCAACTATTTTCTATCCTAAGCTAATCCTCACATTTCCCTAAAACTAAAACATCCCACATCCTTAACTATCTGAGAACAGTAATCTAATCTAGGTCTACCTCTACTCCTTTTAGCTCTTTCTGATTCTAATATGCCTCTAATTATCCTCATGCATAAGGTGTTCTACCAAGTTCTCTCTCCTATTTCTTATTGACTTTCATAGAGTTCTCTGTTCTCCTATTCTTTCTAATACCTTTTCATTTTTAACCTTCTCTATCTACGGTATCCTCATCATTCCCCTGTAACATCACATTTCGAACGTTACTAACTTTTTCTTTTCCGCCGCGCTTACCGTCGACGTTTCGCACTCGTATAATGCCACGTTCCAAACATACACCTTTAAGGATGTTTGGGAGGTATGTCAAAATGCTATGAGACAAATAAAAATTTGGAAGAACGTTCCTCATTCAATTCTAAAACTCCTGTAAAAATTACAAATCGATTCACTAAACCGTTAAAAAGTTATTGAAATTTTAAAAAATTGTAATTTTACACGTCATTTTATGGAGATTCGTTAACCGAACAGATTAAATTTATTTTTATTAACAGAAAAAAAGCTACCAGAAATTTCAAACTTTTATAATAAGTAACTTGAACTCTGGAGAATCACTTTAGCGTAAGGTTATTCAAATTCACTAAATGGTTATCGAGGAAAAAATGAAAAATTAGCTGAAAATCTCGTTTTTACTTGATAATATAATGATAATATTTATAATTGTCTGAAATAAATGCAATTTTAAAGTTTTAATTATTATTTAAACATATTAAAAAGTTTTACGCTCATTATTAATAGAGATTGAAACTAAATATTTTTTTGTTTCGAAGTTGAAATCAAGGCATATTCACTGCCAAAAGTCAGTTAAAAATTTTCCGTATTATTCGTTATTTCTTATTTTAGGTTTTTGGTCCAAATCCAAATTTTCTCTCAAACCGTATACTTTTTTTAGTAGATATAGATAGTATTTATTTACCTCATGATATGCTGCAAAACCTAATTAATTACGAATTTCTAATTTTATGTACCTACTCTTGTCTCCGATTGTACCTCCCAAACATCCGTAATAATCTTTTTCGAGTTTCATAATTAACCGTTCGCGAGCATAGCAGTGACTTCGTTTTATTGAAGGCGACACGACCCTGCGCTATCCTCTGCTTTATATCCCTACTACTCCTTCCATCCTGACTAATGTGACTTCCTAGATACCGAAAATCAACCACTTCTTTTAATTTTTCGTCTCCTATCTTTATATTCGCCATTTACCTACTTTTTCTTCCCTAGCATAACACTATTTTTGTTTTACTTTTATTTATTTTCATATAATATTGTTTTGTCAATACCGCTTTCATCCCTAACTCGTCGTTGCTAGGTGGACGTTATTTTTTATTATTCATTTAAGTAGAAATTCATCTGTAAATCATAATTTGTTTCATTATTTGTACTATCTGTATCATAGTTGGATAATCCTATTTAAGACACAATAGTTTCTTAAAAAATCTTGTAGCAACAGAAAAATCTTGTTTTTTTTTGCATGGACATAATCACTGTTCTGTTAATAACTTTCTTGTCAGTTGTTTTTATTGGACCTACTTTAAACTAACAATAGAATTTATAATCAAATCACTACCCGTGAAGATCAACGTTTTTAAAATGTATTTTCCGATTAATTTTCCTTCGGATTTCTTCAGCTGAGAACCTTATACAGTTATAAATACGCGAGATATAATTTTAACAAGCCTAATGTTCAATTAATTCGTTTACACGCGAGGAAAAAATTGAAATTTTCCGAGGAATTTTTTCTAACGTATTTAACTGGGCTTATATAGGACGGGCCTCGAAATCAAATTACGTTCGTTAGCTGTTATAAGTGGACCATTCTCGTATAACAGAAACACGGTTTAGTTTCATTTGCCCACTAGTGTTTCTGTTCCCTTCTTCAAAAAAGGGTGCGAGAAATGCGTAAATTTCGGGATTAATTCTTCGATAGAAATGGCGTTGTTCCATCATTAATGCCCGATTAAACAGGCAGGTAATTAGACCCTTCAGAGGACGTCCTCTATCTTCTGGTGCTGCATTGCGTATAACGAATGATACTGTCGGAATCCTTTGTGTTATTAATTTGTTACTCTAAAGAACGCAAATGGCATACCTATTAGGCAATAAAAAGATTGCAGAAGAACACTTATGTGGCAGATGTTGCGGAATGGAAACGTAATCGATGTGTTCGTTGAATGTGAATGCGATTTAACCCTCCTTTGAAAATTAACCTGTTTTCTATTAACACGAACAGCTTAATCAATTTAATGAGTACAATTAGTAGATAACAGGCCTTAACAAATGTAGTATTCAAAAATTACCCCAATAGTTTTCTGCTTATTAGATACTCTTCATGCGTTACCATTATTGGCATATCAATTTTTTGTATACTTTGGGAATAAATAAATTAATTACTTTAACAAGCTTTTGAATTCCTTACAAATAGCATTAGCTATTAGATAGCTGTCTGAGCGTGATTTTTAAATCATAATATATGCATTATCATCATCATAAAGTCTTGAGTCTTAATGTCGAAAACTGGTTGGATACGCACCTTCACTTGAGTCAATCTACTATCTGGAAAACCCGAGCAACCTACATCTTTAACTATTTGTGAAGAATAATCTAGTCTATATCTACTTCAACCCCTCTTAACCACTGTTTCTGCTTCTAATGTATCTCTAACTAGCCTTTCACGTCTCTCTATTTCTTATTGTCTTCCATAACGCCCTCTGTTCTCCAACTCTTTCTAATACCTTTTACGCTTCTAACTTTTGTGTTTTTGCAACTTGAAACTTTTGAAAATTTTTATCGAGGTCTAAGGAAAAACATATTTCTTACCAATTTTTTATTTTAATTTAACTAANCTTCATGCGTTACCATTATTGGCATATCAATTTTTTGTATACTTTGGGAATAAATAAATTAATTACTTTAACAAGCTTTTGAATTCCTTACAAATAGCATTAGCTATTAGATAGCTGTCTGAGCGTGATTTTTAAATCATAATATATGCATTATCATAATCATAAAGTCTTCAGTCTTAAGTCGAAGACTGGTTGGATACGCAGCTCCACTTGAGCCAATCTTCTATCTTGAAAACCCGAGCAACCTATATCTTTAACTATTTGTGAAGAATAATCTAGTCTATATCTACTTCAACCCCTCTTAACCCCTGTTTCTGCTTCTAATATATCTCTAACTAGCCTTTCACGTCTGTCTATTTCTTATTGTCTTCCATAACGCCCTCTGTTCTCTACTCTTTCTAATACCTTTTCATTTTTAACCTTTTCTATCCGCGTCATTTTTAACATATCCTCCTAAAACACCATATCTCAAACAAACGCTTCTAACTTTTGTGTTTTTGCAACTCGAAACTTTTGAAAATTTTTATCGAGGTCTAAGGAAAAACATATTCCTTACCAATTTTTTATTTTAATTTAACTAAAAACACAAATCGTTATGAATTCAATCACGTAATTACTAGTAATATATTAGAAAAAATGATAAGGTTGTTTCTCAACGCTCATAGGTATTTTGTTATCAACGGAATAATATTTTTTTAAATAATTTATTTGAATAGCGGTCCAGTTTTTGACCAGACTTGGACCGCGGTTGCCAGTTGCCAACCGTTGCTAGTCTAGACGTCTAGAGCATAAATACCCCTTCAACATAAGAAAAAATAAATTGTTGAAATTGAGTAAAAATGAATGCCACTTAACATATATTTTCTTTTGGAAAAACTCATAACACTGTTTGGGATCATAGGAATAGCCGTTATGTAGACCTTTTCTGGATTAAGTTTATTGCTGTATTATGTACCCCTAACCGTTGTATTTACATAACTACCAAATTGATATCATATTATATATATATAGATATATATAGACTTTGATCAACACTTATTCCTTAACTATTGTTCTATTTATATACAGGATTTTATCTAATTTCTGGTTTTAATCGCTTTAGCTATTGGTTTCAAGAGCGTCTATCAAAAATATTTTTTAATTTATCGTTATATAGTTTGACAATGATATAGTATTAGAGTAGAAAGTTCATAAACTCTCGTTTAGTGTTTTCCTTAAACTATTAAAGTGAAATTTTTGTAGGCTGTAGAAAGAAAGAGGAGATGGTATATTAGTAATATTGTTTACCAATTAGACAAGTCATAAATTATAACAGAAATAATAAATCGACGACGGTATACCCGCGCTGATGATAAAAAGCAGTGAGCATTTTTTTTCCGATAGTTTCATAAGGGAAAGTTATGTAATTAGTCGGTCTTCGGGAATTTCGTTTAATACCTTCAGCAGTGTTTCCAATTTCCCGTCACTTTTTGTTCGTTAGCTGTGGCAGAGAACAACCGGGCGACAGTCAATTCGGAAAATTAATAGCTGTTTGCCGCGGAAATTCCCTAATTACTCTTGTCAGTAAACTCTTATCACGAGCCAAGAGTCTTGAACTAGTTCGCATTCACGAAATCGATAACCTTAGAAATTCACCCGTTCACCCTACCTACCCCGTCGGCGGCTGCCCTCCCCATACCATCAATAAATCAAATCAGTTGCTTTTATTGAAGCCTGCGAAGCGTAAATTCGTCAAGGATCGCGGATGCAAGTAGGCGAGGAAGAAACTGGCTGCGTCTGGGTAATCTAATAAGCCGAGAAAAAGAAGTGGGGCGCCACCTAGGAGTAAAGCAGGGCGTGTTTTGTACATTTTGTACCGTAAGCTTATGATAAAAAGAACGCCTGATTCGATCAAGCAGGAAGTAAATTGGGCGACGTGTCTCAAAGCAATGCCGCGGGATTATATGGATTAATTACTTTTACCTACTTTTCATACATCAAGTAAATAATTTTCACCAAGGCGATGAGAATAATACGTAAGAGAGAAGAAAATTACGCAACAATACATAATAACAGTTCGTAAATCAATAGCTCTCTCAGTCAATAGAAATACAAATTTCTGTAATCTGGTACGTGATATTACAGCGATGATACGTTATTGACGTTGTTATTGTGCAGGCAGTGAATTGAATTTATAATTTTAACTCATTACAATATGCATAGTAAAGCATTATAAACTCGAACAATTAATGCTATTGCAACTGTTTGGAAAACTGTGCTTCAGAGCTTTTAATCAGGCGTCGATTTTATTAGACTCAAGAGAGTTAGGAATGAGTGTATTTGAGTACCCTCCAGCAGGTTGAGTACTTATATCGGAAATTATGTTACGAGTTGATTGATAGGAATAAATATATATGTAAAAAGAGGTAACCTGTGAATAATTATTGCAATGGATTACTAATTTATGTAGTTTATTTGTACGTGCTCAAAATAAATTGTGGTAGGGATATAAAAAGTCATTAAGCCTGTTTGTTGTTTTCGAATTATTCGTTATTTAATGTAATTATCAGCTACGAAAAAATTAAAAATAATGAAAATTCTAGAGAAAAAATTCGGAAAATTCGAATAATTAATAAAAAAAATAAAAATTAGATATTGTTGAATATTCAAAAACAGAATATTGAATTAAAAATTCGAATCGAATAATAGATAATATTCGATTCAAAATTCGAGTAGTTTTGTAAACGTATGGGAAATTTTGGACTTCCTTTCCTAATACAAAAAAAATAAAATCAATTTTATTATTTTCTTTTTTAACTTATGTCATCAACAGATACAAATGGTGAGACTCATTTAAATCATGAATTATAAGACACAAACAACTAATCGTAAACAAAGTAACGTTGTAGATCTCATGCGCTTCATTCTCCGAGAGGTAGCGTGAGTCTTAACTTGAAACGCGCGGTATTTAAAAAAAAATACACACTTTGACTTGGACCTTCTCTCCCCACGTGGTTTAACGTAATTTTTTGTCAGACCTCTCCCCCTCAGGCAGACTATGACGGTTATGGAAAACCCCTAAAGACCATTGAAAAAACTAAAAGCGTGGCGCACACCAACTATCGTTGCATAGTAAGAATGCCAACAGTAACAACAAGTTTGTAACATTGTAATGTAGTATCGGGAATGCGTGCTTTTTAGTTTATGGTAGGCTTAAAGTAATTTAGGAATAGTTTGTAATTTTAAGGGATTAAGTAATTGTTATCCGTATGTTTAGAATAAGAAGCAAAATATTTTTAAGCAATAAACTTTAAGAAAACTACTGCGTCCTCTCCAACCGTACGGTTTTATTAGCTGACTGAAGGTACCGTGAGAAAGTGACAAAAATTGACACGTGCAACGTTGGGGTAAAGAGAGACAGAGAGGGTATACTTGACCGAGGGTCTCAAAAACATTACGGTCAGTCTTGCGGGGGAGAGTTGAATCAGTTCTCGAAGACAGCGGTTGTAGAGGATCGAATTTGTACGAACTTATGATATGTTCATTTTGTATTTCATTTTATTTAATAAACACTTTTAATTCTTTCGAATTCTATGCTAACATCACTATTATTAGTCCCATAGTAATTTAGACTGTTAAGTTTGAATATTCAAGAAGAGGGTTAGAACTTTGATCTTTGATTCTTCTATGGCATAAAAGTACCCGTGTCAACTCCATTTTCAAAAAGGGAAGCATAAACAATTAAATTTTGAATAAGATAAAGTTTTATTTAGGTTAATTGAAAATTAGTGGCCTATAAAATTATAGGATCAAAACATAATCGTCTCTTGCAAACGTCTTTTTTGAGATATTCTTTTTTCTAATTACATACCTAAATTCTAAGCCATCTAAAGTGACGGCTCATGCAATAAAACTGCCAACAATAGACAGTCGTTGCTCATTCCTAAGTACAATTACAACTTTATGGCACCATTCAAACAAAATACGTTTTATATTCTGTTATGTGCCTGTACCTACAAAACTCAAAATAGTTTGAAAACTTTCAGAAGGATTATTTAAACGAATTCCACTACTTTATCGCAATATGGGAGGTGCGCAGATAGTACAACATTTTTATTGAATTTCAGATGCAAAGATAAACTCAATAAGGGTTATTGTCCCTTAAAATTGTCCTTATTTCTAAGAATGTTAGCCATTCGACAAAATAAGATATAAAGTAAAGACGCCGCTATAGGTCGCTGATTTAAATCCGGCTCGAAGGACCAAAAATGTTGTCGCCTTGGTTTGACCACATATATGAATGCACTTTTTGGTGGCACTAAATGTCTCGATAAAGATAAAAACTCGATAGGTATGTGTAGGGATGTTTATTAACATTAAACGACCGAATTCAAAACACGACACTTGAACTAATAGACTAATAAATGTAACAAAAACAATTATAGACATTTAAAAAGTAACGGATGCATAAAAGATAAAAATTAATTAATTCTGACAGAAAAATTGTGAAAAAGTAAAAAACATTGTTTACAACGGACTCAAATCTATTGCTACGCAACAAGTAGTTTGTTGCATACCTACTTAATAATAGTTAAAATCTAAAAATTAAACATTCTAATTCTTCAGAAATTTCCCAGTAAATAAAAAAAAATCCTAATTCACGATGGTTTTTGTAGCAGGATTTTTCTTATTTCATATTCCTTCTTGTACAATTTTTATCCTCTGTCGATAAATAAAGAGATAAGTATGTTTTCTGTTTAGTTGTCAAAACTTTAATTTATGTCTTTTTTGATATCGCGTTCGTAAAGCGTAGGTATTTTCTAATCTCGTTGAATAAAGGAACTGTTTTTATCACTGTTATAAATCCTTTCAATTCCTCTTCAGTCTGCAATTAAAGTCTTAAGTGAAAGAAGAAAATCTAAAGGAAACGTTAAATTTGCTCAGTTCGTCTTTGTTCTAAAACGTCAATATCGTTTACATTCTTCATGAGAACGAGCGAGAGATATTTAACAATGTTAATGTTCCAAACTGTTCGTTCGACATATATATTTGAAAAAGAAGCCCGAGAGGGAAGTCGTGGGAATTACAACGTGATTGCTGAGGTGTTATGTCTTTTAGACGCAAATCGGATAATATTTACTAAGTAAGAAGTATTCCATCGGAAAAGATTAAGCCAAAGATAGCATTTTGAAATATAAAATTATGAATATGAAAAAGACCATAAGAATAACCCAGTTTTGGAGTAAGACAGTTGAAGCATATAGTACTTCGTGGATAATAAAGATAAAAAATTTAGTAATTAATAGCTGATCACCTTTCCTCAAGTCCTAAATTTTCATTTAGAGTCGACTCTCGTTAATTCGAAACTCGAGGGACGAGATTACGAATTATCGAGTGTTTGAAATATCAAATGGTTCGAAATTTTTGAGAGAAAATAACTAAAATAAAACAAACCAATTCATGCGGAAGTGTGTGTCAAACTAATTATAAGAAAAACAAAAGCTCGATGATACGATCATACATGTTTGAAATTGCCTCAAAATGTATGTATGTACTTACAATCTTTCTGTCTCTTTTTTTCTGCAACTTTGAATTGTAGAGTGTTTGACGTCGATGAGTTCGAATTAACGCGTCATTTTGTTACGTAGCAATGATTTTTTTCGTGCATAAAAATGTTTTGATTTAGTTCGAAATATAAAGAGATTTTGTAGGGAACTCCTGATAATTTCGAATTATAGAAAGGTTCGAATTACCGCAGGTTTGAATTAACGAGAGTCAACCGTATTACATAAAAAAACATTGAATACCCTACTACCACCTATTTAACCAGTGTAGCAATATAATTATTAAGGTATAAATTTAATGCTATCGAAATTGATAAAATATGACCAATACTTTCTTCGTAATTTGGGTAAGCGATAAACGCCGGTCCTGGACTATTTGCTACACGCTGTAGGAGCCGGTGACATTGAAAGAACCGTCTCGCGCAATTGTAATTTTTTTTAAAAAATTGATAATAGATAATTATACGAACAAAATGGCATTGGTATGCGTTGATTTACTTAGCAGAAAGTATAATATTAAAAAAAAAAATGTTCAGAATAAAAAAGAAAAAATGTTTTACCATAACCGCGAATTTTAACGAATTATAGGTAGGTACTGTATTCGATAGGAAATTTGTTATTTTAAAAGACGAAAAGGCGTGGCATATCTACTTAAAGGGTGTGAAAAAAGGTAAAATTACACCATTATTGCATACACTTTTTTAATTTTACGTGTTTTAATGTGCTCCCAAACTATTAGTAACCTCACACCGTGCCGTTGTTAGCGGTCGCGTTTATTATATATATATATATATATAGTTTATATTAATTATCCAACAAAAAAATTGAACATGTTCATTCTAGTTAATAGTTTTTTATTAATGATAATTAGAGCACACTATAGCAGTTAAGAAAAATACGCCTTTCCGATACGTTATTAATTTGATTTATTCTGCAGTGGCAAGTGTTGTTTTGGTACAGTTTGGGAATTTGTAAAGATAATCATACTTTGTCTTAGAGTTTTGTAAAGCTCAAAGACTCAACTTTGAGAATATGAAACGGTTTTTTGGATACAATTGCGTAAATTATGTGTAAATTCAATTTAAAACAAACAAGGTTTTCGTATGTTAATTAAATGCGAAACTAAAATAAAAATAGCGACCCCTTAGATTTGAGCTGTAGGGCTCATGTTTGGCGAGGATTTTTTTTACATCAAATAGAAACATTTGAGGGGGTAAG
>NW_020438983.1:77752-83150 GCF_000699045.2 Agrilus planipennis | reverse complement strand
ATTGACCGGTGTCTTTTTTACCACGCCACCCTAAAGCGTGAATAGTGTACTTTAGTTTAGTAACTACACATATAATTAAATTAAAAATTTGTATTATGCTGAACTAATTTAATTCATTATTAAATCTGTTGTGTATTTTCTTTTACAGGATGATGGACTTCATCCGAATTGGAATTTTCAGTCTCTGGTAAGACATTTTGATTAAGTTTCTAAAAGAAAACCTTGATAATATTAGTGCACAATAAATTTTTCAATTGCAAGCTGAATACATTGATTTGACCAGTACAATTATTCCCATGCTGGACTAGTAACGTTCGTGATGATTAATTAGTATTTCAAATTTTTTAATTAATAATGATTCGAAACTAAGACGGTTTCCGATTATTTATGAAAAAGTAAAGTTAAAAAGTTAATATTTAGAATTGTCGAAAAATGCCGTTAGGTTTCCTATGATAATTCGTTACTTAAAAGGGAGAAAGATAAGTCTTCATATTAAGGTTAAGTGTTAATTGGTACTTTCTAAAAACAAGATTATTTAAATTTATAAGTTCCTCAGACGTCTTTTCTACTCATTGTTGTCAATTAAAATGGCTTAACTAGCGATTGGTATAAAATTTATTGCCATTCCACCGTAAATGAAATTTCGTCCGAACTACCTTAATGGTCAATTGAATTGACAGCCAATCTCTCCTGCGAGAACAGAAATGCATCAAAGGAAGTAGTGCATTACAACAAACCGCTGTAAAGTGCGTTTCTACCATGCACAAACGAACCTAGATCATTAGCTACCACAAAATGGTTCAAGCCCGTCATTGCCTGAACCCCATACACAAATTTGTAAAACCCTTTGCTACCGAATTTCTATTGTGGCGATTTGATAGTTTTTAAGAAAATAATTAATTTTTCAGAGTAAGGTATTGAGTGTGTGGTTGTATATATTTTTTGGTATGTCTGTGATGCATGTATTTGTGTGTTTGGAATTTCTGTATTATTGTATTATTATTGTNAAACTTTATTATTACTTGTATTTGTGTGTTTGGAATTTCTGTATTGTGTAAATATTCTTTTCTTATAATCCTATTTCTAGACTTACTCTATTCTATACCTGATCTATACATATTCTTCAGCTAAACGACTATTTAATTGCCACGTACTTTCCTATCATCCCTTTTAACAATTCAACTCTGTATACTAACTGCATGACGTCTATAATCCTTACTTTTCCTAATTGCAGTTTTATGGTTAGTTTGTTCGGTGATTTGGGTTCAAACTTAACTTCTCAGTATTTCTTCTAAACTAAATTTCCAGATTTTACTAGTATCTTATTGGTTCCCTACTTTAATTAACTTATTTCTAACTCTTCCTTATCACCCTTCTTACAATCTCTTTTCAAAAACTAAAATAAGTTCTGACTTATCCTTCCTAATTTCAACTTCACAGTTCTACCGTGTTAATTCTCGTCTTCATTTTTCGTTCTTATTTTATTAAAGTTTGTTATCGTTTCTCCGCATTCTATTTTTTAACCACATCAACATCAGAACACACAACGAGACCAAACTATGTACAGTCAAATTATACACATACACCATTTCTGAACTTTGCGTTTCTATAAGATGACATCTAATGCTCAAAATAAGTCAAAAAAAAAAACACAACAAGGAGGATTTTCTCATAAATTTCCACCAATTTTCGGTGACTAGTCTTCCGAAGACTGACGTCGAATACAACGCTTAATAATGTCTCACTTAATGAAGACAACGAGACAATCGTCTGCAGGATCACAATTAAAGTGCCATATTCTCCCGTCTTTTAAGCGTTCGCTTAACACTTCATAAACCTTACCAATTGTACTTGAAATGTCGACGACGCTTCATTATTATAAATAAAGTGTTGGTATTGATATGATGTAGTCAGCATTTCAATATATAACAGTCACATGACGTACTTTGTTCTGATTGAAAATAATAAATACAATTGAACTTCTGCAACTTGAAGCACTTCTAACTCGACATTTGTGCATATTGTTTTCTATTTATTCCAAAGTCTTCAACTCGAATTTCACGATTTCTTTAACCCCAAAAGATCAAAAGGATTAGATATTTCACAATATGATGAATAGTTCTAATGAAATGAAATGTCAACTTTGGATAGAAAAGTTTTGTGAAGCAGCTGCTGTAGAAAACCAACAAACTAAAAAAAAACAGATAATGGTGACACTGATTTCATGAGAAATGAAGTGACAGAACGGCATTCTGAATGTATACCATTACGTAGGTTCTTATATATAGTGAACTAAATGTGAGAAGGGATAGAAATACATTTCTAAAATCAGCCTACACATTTTTTACAAATGCCTTAATTGCGTAGGTTCTAATTCAATGCATTTTTTATTTTATTTTAGAAATGAAAAATTCATTGGTTAAAACATGCTTTACTTGATATTTTACGTTTGTATCTTTTTATCGAAATTTTTACATCCTTAGTTTGTAATAGGGTTGGATGTAAGTGTAATGTAACATCTTCGAATTGGTAAAAAGTTGTATGTATTAAAAGATAATTTGAGAAGTTTACTAAAAACGTCTTATCATAATATGGAGTAATTGTTTATATATTTGTTAATCTTTCCGTTAGCCGTGGAAAAAACACTCCCAAAATTATACTTTTCGGTTAAATGTTGCAGAAATACAACAAAAATTGCGTAAGATGCATGCTAAAGGCCGTCGATTTAACTATTTAAAGACAAGGGATTTGTAAAATTTTATATGATTTTATGAAGCGATATAGAAAATATGAGCGAATTAAAACGGCAAAAAAAGAGCTCTCGGGGTGTAAAATACCTATATGGAGATAGTTCTAGTCAGAACAGCAGTAGAAATTCGTGATTCTTAAGAGATATTGACTTTTGGGTTTGTAACCCGCCAAACATTCCATTTTCGGTAGAAAAATGGCTAGCAACCTAAAGTTCTATGCTCGAGTGTATAATACTCAGTCGTGGATACTTCTGGCCATAGCTGCAATTCATAGTTATTTGCGTTTTGTAGACTCATATCCCGTTTGGAGTCAAAAAAGGATCAACACCTCAGTTTCGGGTTAAAATAGATATACTTTCAGAGGTGCAACCATAACCTGAATTAATTCTGTGCTGAACTACTGCAAAATTCAACGATAATATCATTTGCAGCCCAAACTTGTAGGTCAATGATTAGTAACCTTATTTTTGAATTAACATCTAAACAATAGAGTTCTCGAGAAAATGCACGAAAATTTTTCGTTGCAGTTCTTAGGGATTGCCCAGACCTTTGCCCAAAATTTGGGTAAAGAAAATTTTCAAAATTTTTTAAAGAACTATGCAAAATCTATCAGAAACTCCATCACTCTTTATTTCTTAACTTTTTTAGATATCAGAACTCTTTCTACAACAAAAGGATGCAACATAAAGTTAGTCCAGGATATTTCTTTTTTTTTTATTTTTACTATTAAATGTATAGTACATATCTACAACCGCTAAAAAGCACATGAATTAAAAATTTATGACAGGGATGCTAGCTTCCTGGCGATCAGACCGTGTAGTAGATAATTTATGTATTAACAAAGAACAGAAGGTCAAATTTTCACTAACATATTTATTTACTAGAAATAAAACAATCTTGTCACCGACTTGGGAACAAATATGGACTACCATTCTCATGTTTTACCCTATAAAATAATACAATTAACGAACTTGTTAACCTAGGGAAAAACGGGTATACTAATTCTGTGAATAACCACCTATAGACAGCTAAATCACGTTTTCGTGCATTTAAACGTGAACGAACATCATGTAACAGTTTATGAAAAGGTCGAAGTGAAACTTTACGCCCTGATTATTTGGATCTTTTCGTGGATGAGCATTTATCGAACCCAAGAGACAGCCGAGCAATTTGGCTTTTGAAGTGACTCATTCAGGTGTTAAAGGTTCTCCCGTTCGTAGTCACTGTTGAAAAGGATATTTCCAGGTATCGTACTTCTAGAGTTAGAGGTTAAGCATAAAATAATCAAGTTTTCGCTTAGTTGGTTAAAAATCGAATTATTACTATTATTATTACATTCCTGGTCTCAGTTTTCACTGGTTAAGTTTGAGCAAGTGAAGACGGGCTAATGCCAAAGAACTTCACCTACATCTTTTGGGATACGATATGAAAACCAATTTTCTGTTATTAAATTTTATAGAGCTAACAGTACTTCTTGTTGTGAAATATGACCGATGATTATTAAAAACTCCGCTTCTAATCAAACTTGTGGTGTTATCTAAAAAGGGGGATATGTCAGTATATCTGACTACTATTCCGCATGTATCAAGGATTACTGATTTCTGTAGCCTCATGTACGTAAGTTTATGCCGTTTCAACTCGACTAAGCTAGCGTGTAATGTTTTAAGTATAACGCTTATTGATGATATTACTGTTGGAATAATTCGAACTTTGTTCTGATTCCACATTTCTTTTATTTCATCAGCCAAAGGAATATATTTTTGAATTTTTTCAACATATTTTTGTTTAAGATTTTCACTGTTTGGTACAACAACATTTATTAGGTGGGTTGTTTTAGTTTCTTTGATGGTCATTGTGATGTCAGGTCCGTTATAATTAACTGTTTTGTCTGTAATTATGCCTCTATCCTAATAAAGCTTGGTTAAGTAGTTATCTAATACATTTTGTAGTTTGTATTTACGGTACGACTCTATCTGATCTATGAGGTTAAACTTTTTGGCTAACAGCGTGTGTTAAGCAACATTATTATGTCTGTCGATGTATTGGCGGCTGGCTAAAAATGAGCAACCCCCAGTGATATTGTCAATTGTTTCGCGAGATGTGTTGCATGCTCGGCATGTATCAGCTGAAATTGTGGGATTTTTAATAATATATTTTCTGTTTTTATCCTGGACTTCTCAGTTTGCACTGGTAACATTGAGCAAGTGAAGACGGGCTAATGCCAAAGAACCTCACTCACATCGTTTGGGATATAGAAACCAATTTTGTGTTCTTAAAATTTAGGGAGCTAACGGTTCTTCTTGCCCTGAAATATGATCAGTGAGTATTAAAAACTGCGCTTCTTATTTAACCTGTTGTGTTTTCTGAAAAGGGGGATATGTCAGTACTGTTAAGAAATCTGCGCACTATTCCGCATGTATCAAGGATTACCGATTTCTGTAGACTTATGTACGTAAACTTATGCAGTTTCAACTCGGCTAGGCTAGCGTGTAATGTTTTAGGTATAACGCCTATTGATGATATTATTATTGGAATAATTCGAACTGTGTTCTGATTCCACATGTCTTTTATTTCATCTGCTAATGGAATATATTTTTGAATTTTCTCAATATGTTTTTGTTTAAGATTTTCAGTGTTTGGTACTGCAA
>NW_020438983.1:67626-75695 GCF_000699045.2 Agrilus planipennis | reverse complement strand
ACCTTTTTGTAGTAAAACAGTAAGATATGTCGAAAATGCTGCTTATCGCTCTCCATATTTAAAAGGGCACCAACCAAAAACTACTGCGTAGAATTAATTGGAATTTTTCACACACAAGCACACACAAGCCTTGCTATATGAGCTCTCAAAGCATATAAAAATTGTACGGCTTAAATGTGAAGTTGGGTGCAAAAGAATACAATTAAATCCTCTGTCGGGAAAACGAAATGACTTTCCGAACAACCCTATAGTTGGGTAGATATCTTTGTCGATATCTCACCATAACCTACGTTAACATCGTGGTACATGGCACTTAACAAAACCAATTAAGGGATAATCTCTTACCATAACTAAGGTGCATAGCACCTCACACGTGTGAATCAGGGTTCCTAATATATTCTAACGTCTAACCTCATTTAACTTGATGATTCTATTAGCGGGTGTTTAGTTACAGCCACTACCACATTCTATATTAACATTTAAGCAATAACAATTCCGTTTCATTGATATCGAAAATAGGCCATTTAGTTAGTTTCATTGTTTCGTTAGACGTTTTAATTGTTTCCGGAATATCCCAAAATCAGCCATTCCAGTTCCACAAAATTACGTTAGAAACCTTCTTACTGTAGAACAGGGGTTGACAAATAATTTTTGGTGAGGTCACGATACTTTTGAAATTTTTTATCGAGACCCAGAAAAAAAACATATTCCTTACTAATTTTTTTCTTTTACTTTAATTCACAAAATACGAAATACAATGGGTAGACATATTCCTATTCAATGGCACGAATAACATTTGCGGTCTTATACCAGTTTTTTTAAGTTAGGTCACTTCGGGAGCAGCCTCCGAACACTTCCATCCAAAAGATAAGTTTCACAAAGCGATGTTTAGCTTTCGTTCGAATTGCAAGTTCAAAAATTGTGGTTAAATGAACATTGTTAGTGTGTTGCACCTACAACCCAGAGTATAACAAACAAAATGATTGGAGTGGCGCTCAAAGCTCAAACATACTTTGTTATCTGCAGAAAAATATTTTTTAAATATCTCATTTCACTTTCAAAAAATTTTTGGTGGTCCAGTTTTTAACTAGATCTGAATTGCGACCCAAATGATGTTTATTATTAATGTTGATGTGTCTTATTAAAAATGAAAAATATATTCTACTAATGAGAAACTCACTTTTACATATGTAGGAACGGCATAACACATATTATTTCATTACTTTCATCACTAGCATTAACATTTTTCTTATCAATATCTATGATTTTACAGGTAGTAATATTTTCATTGTTTGCAGAAACTATAGGTACATTTCTAAATATTTAGCATCGCAGGGATATGTATAAAGGGATTTTCTTTTCCATAGTAGTTTTCCACAAATTTCAATACACTTTATATCTCAATTTGGAGGAATACACACATATATCACTTATTTGCAAAATTTGTTTGCTCTTAAGTAAGATTGTGTTATTGAGCTCTTTTGCAGTCAATAATACTTTAAATTGCAATCGTTTTACTGTTGTTCGACTAATAACAATATCAGGAAGTACACTTCTTGGTTCGTTTAATTGTAAGCTTATACATGTGTTTTTAAGTTTATACATGTGTTTGTAAGTTTATACATTTGTTAGGTTTGCCCTTTAAGACCCATATGAAAAACCCCATAAGGTAATCCTCATTTTAGTATCACCCCTTTTTTTGTGAGATTTTCATGAGAAATCTACAGGGAAATGCCTATATGGGCATGACCCTCATTAGCCACATGAGGCCTGCAACCTACATGGGGCCTTATAAATTCTATTCGAAATACGACATTATTAATCATATAGTGAAAGGATTTGCTTAGGTGTACCTTTTTGGCTAAATTATTTATAATATTTCAAAATGATGTATTAAGATTTGATCTATTAGATTTGTATTTTTTTTATTGGTTTTGTGCTGTTTTTAGTACATATGTTAGTAAAACAATGAACTAACTTAGACATGAAACGGCCTTTTAAATTTATTGCAGCTTAACTGCAAAAAGGACTTAAGCTTAATGAACGCCTTACGTATTATTTTCTTGTTTACTCGAGCTACAAGAGAAACTGATAGTAAATTTCTAAGGAAATTGCATCTTTTACGTGATTGCTCATAAAAGCAGAACATTTTGTTAATAGGATTGGCTATCGTTTCGTCGCCTAATTACTAATGGATAAGTTTACTACCTTTGTTTTAGGTTTAACTGTTATCTGGCAGTATTTATTGTTATTTATTCAGATTGATTTGATTGTTATTTATCTACTTTAACATTGATTAATATTGACTCCCAAGGTTATTTTGTAACCAAAAGTAACTGTACGTAAAATTAGTAATGATAAATAATCGTTTTACGTATGGAGAATGACAGAAAACGCCCTTGATAATTGTAATATCAAATTGATCATTTTTTAAATATTTTAGATCGACTAAAAATTATTGTAAGCATAGTTGGTATAGAAAGATTGCTAAAGAAAAGAGACAATAATATCGTATATTGTAGTTCATTTTTTTATAAATGTACTTCATGGTTTTAAGACTATATTTTTTATTATTGTACAAATTTATTTTTTACGGTTTATCACTATTAAGTTTTATATAAAAAATCGGAGCAAACACAAAAATAGACCCTCTACAAGCTTCTTGAAAGAACCTTAAATATTTTTTTAATACAGCATTAATTGACTGATTCTTACCTACAACATTAGCGGTAATCAATGTCAGTCAATGTTAATTCTATTTTATTTTATGTTTCTTTTCAAAAAACTACATCTACGCATTATATCCTGCATATCCGTGAGTTTAATTACTTTTTTGGGTTTCAGAAACGTTAATTTACCTCGAAGAGGATATATCAATTTTACTTAAGTTGATATTTTACTAAGTATCATCTGTCTTATGTTTGCTACATCCATAAAGCATTTGGTAAAATAATGCACCCTAACGCTGTGTGTATCTTTACTTTCTTCTTAATGTAGCTGCTTATCAGATGGACTTGAAGAGTAAATGTTATGTTGATGGATCGCGGAAATGACGACAGCGATCTAATTTCAGTAACTGAATAGCGGTAATACACACAGAAAACATGAGGACTGTTTGCAAAATTTCTTTCTATTATACGCTTGACTATATGCCGTGTTTTTAAGTATAATAAAGATATAGATATAGATATTCCATGTAACATTAATATCATCTTCATCATCATCATAGGGTTGTCAGTCCTAAAACTGGTTGGGCACGCACCTCCACTCTTTCTTATCTTGAGATAATCTTCGTATTTCCCTAAAACTAGAACATCACACATCCTTAACTATTTGCGAAAATCAATATAGTTTAGGTCTACTTCTGTCCTCATTATCATCATCGGCATAAGGTCGTAATCCTAAGATTGTTTGGACACGCACCTTCAATAGTTTTTATCCCGAGTGAATTTTCGGAATTCCCTAAAACTAGAACAACCCACATCCTTAACAATTTGTGAACAGCAATCTAATCTGAGGTCTATCTTCTCTACCCCTCCTAACTCTCGTTTCCGCCTCTAATATGTCTGACTAGCCCTTCATGCGTGAGAAGTGTCCTACCAACCTATCTCGCCTATTTCTTATTGATTTCCATAGAGTCCTGCATTCTCCTATTCTTTTTAATATCTTTTCATTTCTAACCTTCTCTATCCATGGTATCCTTATCATTCGACTGTAACGCCACATTTCGAAAAACTAGTAAAAAAGAAACTGAACTTGTTATCCACCAGATGCTATAGCGGCATATACGTAGTTATGCTGTAGCCAATTGGAAAAAACGCCACATTTAATTCCGCCTAGGCGGTTTTGAAAAAGTATTAGTTTCAAGCGCATCTATCTAATGTTTACCAGAATTGTCAAATATTGAAATTGCCATTAGAAGCTAATTTTTCAATGTGGTATATAATATATTATACGTTTAAGTTCTTGACTAGGAATGTATCGAAATTTCCAGGCGAGGATTGCGATTTTGATCTTTTTCGATATCATCAGCGCGTTATAGACAGTCTCGATAAATCACTGAGTAAACCGAAGAAGCCCGTTAAGAGCAAGTTTATATAATATCCAAATAGAGGCAGTGTATCGCCAGCTGGTAGGCATTTGCTGCTACTGAAGTGTTTTATGTATTAAACAGGCCTTACCAAGGTATTTAAATCAGCAAGAACTTAAATGTTTCTATTAACTGGTTTACTGCTTTCCTGTCATGTATGAAAAGCTGCATCGTCGATTTAGTTACACAAGTTTAAATACTTAGTAAGGCATTGTTTAACACATGAAATACTTTAGTAGCAGAAAATATCAACCAGATGACCATATACTGCCTCTACATATTTGGATGTTAAATGTAATATATAATATATTATATCCTGAAATATAAATTAGTACCTTTCACTGTATTTTAAAATAGAACCGTCTAGACTTAGGTATATGTACCTATGTTACATTCTAAACTATAAATATTTTTTCGCTTGACCGAGTGATAATTTCAAGATTTCAACTGATGCGGCATCATGATACAATGATAGTTGCAACTAAACAGATCTAAAAGTTAAATCTGATAGTGTGAAAAAACAAGTCGGGATCTAAGTAAGTTTTCGTTATAAAATATATACTGTATTCCATACTGAAAAGCCGTATCCTCATACAATTGGAGTGTACCGCCATCTGGTGAATATTTGCTGCTACTAAAGCATTTTAAACGTTAGACAAGATCTCACTTTGCTTTTTCAACTGAATTGATAACACTACTTACATAAACCATTACATTCCAAACATCAATAAACATTTTTCCTGTCGAGCCAGCGATATTTTCAATATTTACATTATTTGTTATAGGTCTCGTACTTAATATACCGTTTAAAGCAGAGCCGGGCAAACTCGGATCTTTTGCATCCCGAGTGATCCTCAAGGTTAACCAAGTGGATCCTCATTGATCCTGCGAGTGCGAGTGAGATGATTCTTTCCATTTCTTATCCCTTCCATTTCGTAGATGAGTCCCCTCTTCCATAGCNCAGTTTTCACTGGTTAAGTTTGAGCAAGTGAAGACGGGCTAATGCCAAAGAACTTCACCTACATCTTTTGGGATACGATATGAAAACCAATTTTCTGTTATTAAATTTTATAGAGCTAACAGTACTTCTTGTTGTGAAATATGACCGATGATTATTAAAAACTCCGCTTCTAATCAAACTTGTGGTGTTATCTAAAAAGGGGGATATGTCAGTATATCTGACTACTATTCCGCATGTATCAAGGATTACTGATTTCTGTAGCCTCATGTACGTAAGTTTATGCCGTTTCAACTCGACTAAGCTAGCGTGTAATGTTTTAAGTATAACGCTTATTGATGATATTACTGTTGGAATAATTCGAACTTTGTTCTGATTCCACATTTCTTTTATTTCATCAGCCAAAGGAATATATTTTTGAATTTTTTCAACATATTTTTGTTTAAGATTTTCACTGTTTGGTACAACAACATTTATTAGGTGGGTTGTTTTAGTTTCTTTGATGGTCATTGTGATGTCAGGTCCGTTATAATTAACTGTTTTGTCTGTAATTATGCCTCTATCCTAATAAAGCTTGGTTAAGTAGTTATCTAATACATTTTGTAGTTTGTATTTACGGTACGACTCTATCTGATCTATGAGGTTAAACTTTTTGGCTAACAGCGTGTGTTAAGCAACATTATTATGTCTGTCGATGTATTGGCGGCTGGCTAAAAATGAGCAACCCCCAGTGATATTGTCAATTGTTTCGCGAGATGTGTTGCATGCTCGGCATGTATCAGCTGAAATTGTGGGATTTTTAATAATATATTTTCTGTTTTTATCCTGGACTTCTCAGTTTGCACTGGTAACATTGAGCAAGTGAAGACGGGCTAATGCCAAAGAACCTCACTCACATCGTTTGGGATATAGAAACCAATTTTGTGTTCTTAAAATTTAGGGAGCTAACGGTTCTTCTTGCCCTGAAATATGATCAGTGAGTATTAAAAACTGCGCTTCTTATTTAACCTGTTGTGTTTTCTGAAAAGGGGATATGTCAGTACTGTTAAGAAATCTGCGCACTATTCCGCATGTATCAAGGATTACATATTTCTGTAGACTTATCTACGTAAACTTATGCAGTTTCAACTCGGCTAGACTAGCGTGTAATGTTTTAGGTATAACGCCTATTGATGATATTATTATTCGAATAATTCGAACTGTGTTCTGATTCCACATGTCTTTTATTTCATCTTCTAAAGGAATATATTTTTGAATTTTCTCAATACGTTTTTGTTTAAGATTTTCAGTGTATTTTTTTGTGATTTTTTTTNTTAGCGTTCTTAATTTTTAGCGACACGATGAAAGCCGCCCGTGTACTTTGTCGCTCACGGTCTGATAAAATAGGAAATGAACCTCTTAAATATCTTGTTAGAATTCGTGGAAAACGGCGAGCGCTGTTTATTTGAGTTTCATACAACTTGAATTAACAAAATTCTCGGGTAAACTGGGTTAAACACAATGAATACGCGCCTTCTTGTTGTATTAAGAAGTTAGGGAAGTTTCTCTAGTTTAATATTATGGATGTAACGTTGAATTAGATACTAACAGTGGGTATTACCGCAAGGAGTGTCTTTTTAATTCTACTGAAAAATGAGGAATAACTAGGGCAAACATTGCTATTATTAGTACCTAGTAATAGTCGACTGCAAAATTTAGTGTTATAATTACTAAAACATAAATTTTCGTTTGAAACACTCCACTTACGGTTTCATAAAAAAAATGTATAAAAATAAAAATACACTTCAATAGACGTTGAAGGATTAAAAAGCGGAAATAATTATTGTTTTTTATTTAGGAATGCAAAATAATTAATTTAATTTTTAAATACTCTCCTAAAAAGTTAACAGGATGAGTAATTAAAATAAGGCATTGACCAATTTATCTACATGCCAAGGGTGGGATGGTGATTAACATGCTTATGTGTCCAAAAAGTGACAAAAACAGAATGACTTATTAAGAGTTCACATTGAATGTGGATTTATTTTGATTGATATATGGCTGATAAAATGTAGACAAATTTTAACTTTTTTATGAGACAACAGTTCTAGTGTTATTTGTCAAAACGTAGCACGACATATACTCGTAACTTCTTAAGTACCTACTTGGTAATGAAATTTTTAGTTTCTTGAGAAATTTCGAATGCAGTCAACAGTTAATTTCAAATAGTAACTACTATTACATACTTATATGTGATTGTATATTGAAAAATTGTGAATAGTTCTGTTTATTTTGTGCTTTTTTCAAAAAGGCACCAAAGGAGAATTGCCAAAAAGTTTATTTATATATATGTAAATAAGTTTTTCCAAAACGTGTCTTGTCAAAATCAATACAATGTAGGTAATGTCACTTGTGCGACTTCGTTGCAATATACATATAGGACTAATTGAATCCGTTCTTTGGAGTTATACTATAGGGTTGTTCGGAAAGTCATTTCGTTTTTTTTGTGGAAATGAAAGACAGTTTTCGTATAATAAACAAATACTTCATTAAATTATATATTGACCGTTCTGTACAACACCTTTTGCCATCTTTCTGGTAGTAGCATAATTCCATGCTAATAAACATTTTGGTTTTTGCTGGAAAAAAACTGATCGAGGAGGTTTTTGACCTCCTCATTTGAGGTGAAGGTTTTACCGTCTAAAAAATTTTGGAGTGACCGGAACAAATAACAATCCGATGGTGCCAGGTCTGGAGAATATGGTGGGTGTAGCATTGTATCCCATTCAAGCTGTAATAGCTTTTGGCGAGTGACCAAACTTGTGTGAGGTCTCGCGTTATCTTGGTGAAACACTACACCTTTCCTGTTGATTAGTTCTGACCTTTTCTGTTGAAGTGCATCATTCAGTTTGTCCAGTAGACTTCCGAATTAATCGTTGTGTTATCCGGTAAAAGCTCAAAAAAACTCGATTCCTTTAAAATCCCACCAAACAGACAGCATCACCTTTTTTTGGTGAATATCGGCTTTGGAAATGGTTTGAG
>NW_020438983.1:55727-62611 GCF_000699045.2 Agrilus planipennis | reverse complement strand
ACATATTCTCTAAACAACTCATTGACATTGGTAATGGCAAATTTCCTATAGACATGTTGACTGGCTGCATTAACTTTCCTCAAAGTTTTTGTCAGTTAACTCGATCAAAAGATGAACTTATTCAGAAGGTGTTTCCAGATGTTTCTCAAAATTACAGAAACCATGATTGGTTGAGCGAACGAGCTATACTGGCTGCAAAAAACATAGATGTAAATGAATTAAATTTCAAAATTCAAGAACAAATTACAGGCGAATTGAGGATATATAAATCAGTTGATTCGGCTACTAATCAAGATGATGTAGTCAACTATCCACCGGAATTTTTAAACTCGCTGGATTTGCCAGGATTGCCACCTCACAATCTTCAATTAAAGGTTGGATCGGTGGTTATAATGTTGCGAAATATCAACCAACCGCGTCTTTGCAACGGTACACGGTTAGCGATAAAAAAATTACTAAACAATGTGATAGAAGCAACTATACTCAAAGGAAAGTATAAAGGAGAAGATGTTCTCATACCGCGCATCCCAATGATTCCGACTGATGTGCCATTTGAGTTTAAACGACTACAGTTTCCAGTGCGGCTTGCTTTTGCTATGACTATAAACAAGTCCCAGGGGCAATCATTAAGTGTTTGTGGTATTAATCTAGAAAACCCATGTTTCTCACATGGTCAATTGTATGTTGCCTGTTCCCGTGTTGGAAAACCAACAGATTTGTTTATCTATGCGCCAGGTAATCAAACAAAAAACATCGTATACCACAAAGCACTACAATAATAATAATAATAATAATCTCTCGCTGGATGGCTGGATCAAGGGCCAGATACAGAAGGCGGTAATCCTGGACACGGCGCGCATTGTCAGGAGGTTCCTCTCTCTGCGGCCCTAACCGCCGGTAGCTTGGGCCCTGCCCCGTTGCTGGCGGCACCCTAGGTTAGGTTTTTTATACTGTGTTTATATTTTGTACTGTATTTTTTATTTTACTTTTTATATGCATTTTATAAAAAACCTAGCCTAAGATCTAAAGTAAATAAAGGAGATAATAATGAACATTCAATGTCATCATATGTCATTTCATTTTAGCAGCGATAATTATTCTGTTTAAATAAGTTTAAAATCCCCGGTCGAAGACGGGGCGAGCAGCTAGTTATAAAATAAATATATTTTGTAAAACTATTTATAATGAATCTCGCGGGCCGGAAACATTTTCAAGCCGGGTCGCACATTGGTCAATTTTGCCATCACCACTGTATTGTAGATTTCTTCAAAACGTTTAAAATCTTTTACGATCGAAGACAATGTACTTTCTTCTACGGCATCGCCTGTTTCAAGCGCCTTTTTCACTTCAATGAATTCATGGATTCACATGAGTAATTACTAATTAAATTAACAGATTATCCGATGTTTGCTTGAAAGCACGAAAGGACAAAGTCAATTTCAGTATCAATTTCCTTTATGAGTCATTCACGCCGTATTAAACGTTATCCGTTTGAAATAGTAAACTAAGATGGCGACAACAAGAACAGTATCAACGGTAAACGTATTAAACATCCGACTCGCTAGGGTATCGATTTTCCGCTCTTTTCCAATAAATCCCGGTATCTTTTCGGGTGCCTGACTGATATTGCTAATCTTCCAGACCACTCCTATCAATTTTCCGGGGACATTTTTTACCACATCAAGTCAAGATGTGAGCAATCAGCTTTCCTCGTTTGTTACACTTTTTTCGAGGGTTCTGTAAGTGGCAGAGTGTAATTTAGTCGATCGATACTTAAAAGTAACAGTAACCATCAAGAAAAGTTGATAAATACATATAACTGCGACTCATAGGCCCCGCTTCCTTTTTCACAGGACTTCCTCTCCATTTTATCATTTCAACCCCGTGTCTCGACATCAATAAACTGAAAAGCATGCATGCATGTTAACAAAAATACATGTTGCAATTTTAAGAGTTTTTATTCGAGTTTCGATATAATGTCGAATACTTTATATCTATATTACATAAAAAATGTCTTTATCTTGTTACTTTGTTCTAAGTCAGGTCTAAATTTCTTTTAAAATATGCGACGATGTTAAGACGTTTTAAGTTGAATTAGAAAATGTATCTGAACAGAATATCTTAAATGATCTATTACAGCGATTCTTAACCCATTTCTGTTTTTTTTCCGTGGAACCCCTGGTTTGCTTTAATATGGTACGGTTTTAATGCAGAATTTTTTAAATAGATCACTTCTAATAAAAATAATGATCATTTGTTGTATAATAATAATTAATAGTGTCACTTAAATTTTTAAGTAGATAGATAATTTCTTCAATATTTATTCCCTATTTCTTCTATTTCAAAATCTTCTTCTGAAAAGCTCTTCAATGCTATCAAAATCGTTGAAGCCCACGGTTGACTGAGATTTCATTTTTTGATTTTATGGGGCGGTAATTCTTGTTGCTTTGCGTTTAATGTTATGAAACAAACACACAAGTTTCGCTGATTTTTTTAGTTGACTAATTTATGTACGAATTAATAAGTTTCTTATTTTCGTTGCCATTTAATATATTCCGAATAATAAATAAAATGTTTGTCTATTATGCTTTATGCAATCATGAAGCTTGTGTGCAATAGTACAAATTTGATCGAAAATTCCAGAATATGCCTAGCCGAATTTGCAAGCGATAAATGCGCATCGAATACAGAAGACATCAAGTTAGAAGTAATTCAAAATCTCAGGAGCCATAATGTCAGCCTGCGCAGTGACATTTATTTATGTATTTCTATCTATTAAAAACATTGATCGTCACTTTTTACAGCTTAATCTGGTGCCCCGTTGTTGGTTGTATAACGAGACCCATGGATAACAATCGAGTGTCAATGTTTTTAAGCAAGTTCAATATGTTCCTTCTCTCGCGCATTTCGCGACCCATGAGGTTTCAAAATGCCTCTACATTCATGAAATAGGAGTAGTAGAAGTTTATTTTGTCATGCTTTGTTACTCCCACGTATATGCTCTAAATAATGGTACTAAAGTTTACTTCAAAGGTGATCTGCTCAGCGATAAAATCAAAACGACTCGTTCCTTTGGAAAAGTGGACAGTTTATTCGATCAAGTTAATTTTTCATGACGATGCAATTTATTAGGCAATCGACCGGCACCTCTTAAATCACACTCGCACCTTCTTATATTCGAATTTTATTCTAGTGAAACTAATAACAAATAACTATAACAATAAAATCTGAAGCGTGTCCTACTTCTTCTTAGGTGAAGGTTTTAACGCTTCAGCAAGCATAAACTTGTTCATATATCAACAAAAGATACATTAGAAACCAATAATAGAATATTTATAGTAAAAGTGGCAGTGTCCTTAAAAGAATGTCTTCAATAAAAAAGAAAACGACATATTAAAATATAATACGTGCAATATTTCTATCTGAAATCGGTTGACTGATTGTAAAAAATTTATAGAACCAATAGTTACTTTTTTCAAAAAAGAAAACTAGATAGAAAGACTCCTAAAAATACGACTTTAACTGGAGACTCTCCGTAAAGAAAATCATACATTACAAACAATTATCTACACTCAGAGGACTGTGACACGTAGTTTTTCCCTAAATAAACGGAAATCTTGAATGATAGCGAACTGTTCGTTTAAACTGGTAACTTGTTTAAAGGTATTTCTGATAATTATTTTATTAATGGTTTTCTCTTTAATAACCAATGCTAATTAGTCTAAAATCGATATATGATTGCTGTAAAATCTAGATATCTTTCGTACTTCTTATCGTATTATGTATTAGCTAGAGAGATGTTATTTTATTCAGGTACCACATAATTCCTGTCTGGTTTACTTTACGAGGCATATTCAGAAAGTATCGCGAATTTTGAGTTTCCGCGGGTTTTGTATATTCGATTTTCGATTTTTTTATGGTTTTATGTTAATACTTATGTCTCTCACTTATACTGACAAGTGTAGCCATGTTGAATGTTCAGTTAATTTTTGATAGCTGCATTGCTTGCACGGCTCTATTGCCTGTTCCAAAAAAATGGATCAAAGCATCTGTATCAAATTTTGTGTGAAAAACAAAATTAAGTGCGCGGACGCATTCTGAATGTTGACTGTGGCATATGGAGAAGCTACCTTGAGCCGAAGCAACGTTTTTCTGTGGTACAAAATGTTCTCAGACGGCCTAGAAGATGTGGACGACGAAGAGCGTGCAGGACTCCCGAGAACGTCAACAACAGACGAAAACATTGATGAAGTGAAGAAAATAGTATTGGTCAATCGTCGAATCACCGTTAGAGAAGTTGCTGAGGACCTGAACATATCGATTAACTCCTGCCATTCAATTTTTACGAATGATTTGGGCATGAGACGAGTCGCCGCGAAATTCCTACCAAAATTGCTCAAGAGGGTCATAAGTGGTGACGAATCATGGATTTCTGATTATGTCGGGGAAACCAAACCTCAATCATCCCAATGGAAGCTGCCGTACGAACCAAGACTGGAAAAAGCGCGCTAAGTTAGGTCGAATGTGAAGGTTTTGCTTGCAGTTTTCTTCAATTGCAGTCATGAGTTCTTGCCACAGGGTACAAAAGTCAATAAGGAATATTACCTGCAAGTTTTGCGAAATTTGCGCGAAGCAATCAGCCAGAAACGCCCGAATTTTTGAAAGAACAAAAAATGTCTTTTGCACCATGATAACGCCCCTACTCACATATCGTTGCTTGACCAAAAACAGCACACTCATAATTCCGCAGCCACCGTATTCCCCAGATCTCGCCCCCTGTGACTTTTTCTTGTTCCCGAAACTGAAGAGGCCCATGAGAGGACTACGCTATGATTGAGGAGATAAAGACGGCACCGAAGGACGAGTCGAGCAAGATCACAAAATATGATTTTTTAGCACAAGTGTATAATGTCTGGTAGGGATTACTTTGTTGGGGACAAAATAGATATTCATGAATAAATAATTTTTGAAAAAACACAAAATTCGCGATACTTTTTGAACAGACTTCGTATTATAAAACTACACACCATCTGAACGCTCGTGTAAATACAATACTTTGCGATGAGGCAGAAGTAGAAACTCCGTCAATTTACCGTAGGTGCGCACCGTATCCTTCCGAATGGCAAGAGAACTCGTACAACTTTGTACCAAATAGGAATATCGTGAGAATTTTTATTGAAGGTAAAGATCAAGCGTATAAGTAACAAACCTGAAAGTATTTCATAAGAACAGATTCAGTAGTTTTTGCGTGTTGCGTAACGCATGCCTATCATTTTATTTATACATATAGATCCACATTAAAAAGGATACACGCTATTTGGGTACTGCATATACAGACTAAGTAATTTCCGTATGTATTATGTAATGCGTGAAATTTCGATTGGAAAACCAAAATATATTACTTTCTATTTCTCCTCTTTTATAAGGACTCTACGTTAATATTTGTACGATTATTTAATTTGTTAATTATATAATACTAGTGACCCGCCCCAGCTCCGCACGGGTGCAACGCTGATACTAAATATATTTTTGTTTTGTTTAGATTATTATCGAAAAGGGGAAATCTTCAAAAGATACCCCCTGAACATACTAAATATACTACAGAATGTCTTTATATACAACATTCACAATTTTTTTGTCATTAGACAATACAAAAACCGGCCTCCCGTACCGCCGCAACCGCTATGTCCCTGCATTTTAAATCTGTAATATCTTCGAAAATATTAATTTAAATTACATGCTGCAGAGGGCCATATTGATCTATATTAAATGCAAAATGTATATAATGCACTTAATTGGATAAGAATTAATGCTGTATTGCCTACAATTGCTTCGTAAATAAGTCATTATTTCTCATAAAAAGTAAAGGATAAAAATGGTTATTGTGGGTTATCCCTAAGAGATAGACATATACCTTCGCGGACTTTTTTGTAGACCCTTTTAAGATGTACAATATTGTAGTACAATATTCTGATCTATCTCGTAGGGTTCAGCCAGCGTTTGCAATGTAAGCGCAAAAAATGTGTTTATTTACGACATCACATTAGAAACCTCTAAGATTATTAGTGTTTCCGTACTATATTATGCATGTATTATACATAGAAACCTTCCTCTTGAATCAATCTATCTTTTAAAAAAAACGCATCAAAATCCGTTGCGTAGTTTTAAAGATTTAAGCATACATAGGGACAGGCAGCGGGAAAGCGGCTTTGTTTTATACTATGTAGTGATATTACATATTGAATATAACTTTCGTTTATGTGGACAACTAAATAATGTGAATAACTACTGTACTTTTCAATTCACACTATCGGATCTACTTCAGTTATAACAGCTCGTATCTTTACCTGTATGTATTTTACCGCATTTTCAGTAACAAGAGTGAAACCAAGATTAAATTGAAAACTGACAAAACATGAAACGTCTTATTACATTTCTGACTCGTCAGTTTTACACGTGTCCTTAAACGTGGAAAATAATATTTCCACACCACCTGTGTACAAAGTTCAAATATCCTTTTATAAGAAACGTAACTTTTTTATATAAGAAGTCGTAATTTTCAGAAGTTTTTTATCTGCAATTGCTTCAGATAGTACCTTAAATTATATACTTTTGTGTTTGTATCATATATAGGTATATTAAAGTACCTGCAATAGTTTTTGAAAAAGTTGCCAGGCCCTATTCGGATTAAGATCATCATTAAAGACAGTACAACTGTAGGGATAGATATACAAGGGCAAAAGATTAGTATGCTTAGATTTGCAGATGATATAGCAGTATTAGCATCTAGCAAGGAGGACCTAGAGATAGCTTTAAATAAAATGGAAGCGGTACTGACAGATCAGTACTGTATGAAAATAAATAAAAGTAAAACTAAAATACTG
>NW_020438983.1:28934-54986 GCF_000699045.2 Agrilus planipennis | reverse complement strand
AATGGTCTAAACCTCTAGGCCATGCCGCTCGATAAACATTTCAATGCCGTAGTACATTTACTTGTAGTTTTAAATTTGCCCTTTTATTCATGTGCGCCGTATCTGCAAACGTGTGTGTCGTACCTGCGTTCCGGGAAAGCAATTAAACCGTTCAACGAAAACGAGACTTCTCTGGACGGCAGGAGAATGTTCCCGAAAGAAGGCAAAGGAGTATGAAAAAGGAAGAGACGATCGCCGAGAAGAAAAGAAATAAATTGACCGTTGCAGAAGTGAATCAAGAAATAAATAGAACAGTGAATAGTAACAGTGGTGTAAATAAATAGAATAATTACCGAAGTTTAGTAATAATTTAATAGTGTTTTTTAATTTAATAGTAATTAGTGTAAATAAATAGTTTTCGTCTTAAAAGTTAATCTGTTAAACCCACGAACATTACAATATTTTAAGTTTGTATTTTTGTATATAGCTCCAAAACCGACACTTTACCCTTACTTAGAGTTTCATAACGCCTACCACTTTCCAATTCTTTATCTCAACCAATAACAGTAACTACCCCTTGTACATAGTTTAGTTTTTAATTCCTTATACATGTATTACATTAGAATCAATTTTGATTCATTCCTTTTGATTCATTCACTCTTATCAATTCTATCTAACTAACTACGCAAATTTAATTAGGTGCTTCGTCCGTCTAAATCAAGACGGGACATTACGGTAGGCATTTAAGAGTTTAAGTACACTCTCGGGAATAAGTACAAAGAATATATGCAATTAGACTTCTACTTCGGATTAACAAAGACAGAATTTAGTGGAAAGTAGTCTTCACAATGTGTACAGGTAAACAGTTTTTAAGTTTTTTCAACTTCCGATAACGAACTAGGAGAAATTTTGTAACGTATATATATAGATATATATTATCTAAACACGCAAATGGCGAATCCTATCAAGATTGATAAATTGATCTTTTACTTTTGTTTTTACAACACTTCCAACTTCTAATGTCTATACAGAATATTGCATAAAAGTGGAAAACAGTTTTTGCCTTTCATGTACCTCTCAAAACTCCCCCTCAAAGTTATTCAGATGGTCTAGTAGGAAAAATCCTGTGATCAACAAGCTGACGGAAGCCGAAGTTATTGGAAGTTTGCTTGCCGTTTTCACAATTTCTCAAATTTTTATATAAGCACAGTTTCTGCAATGAAAGTTTCTTCTCGAAATAATAAGTTTTCGTAATTTTTATAAAAATGCCAATAGTGAAAACAGCAACGAACAAAGATTTCACTTTGTATATATACAATTCCCAGAAAATGTGTATTATCATAAAAAATCTTTGAAATAGTATTTTATAAATTTCCTAAGTAGCCTCGGAATTGTGTACAATTCCTAAATTTAATAAACTGAAAGTCAAATTATTTGAATCGATAATCGTTTGGTTTTACTAATGTTCAGGGGCGGATCGTGAACTTGTGGGGCCCTGAGCTAATACTACTTAGGAGCCCACATATTTGCTCAACTAGATGTATTTTATCAAAAAACTGTTGTCTATAATGATCTAGATATGCGGTATAGGAAAAAAAATAGGACAATAAACAATAACAAAAAATCCATGTCACTGAGACAAAAAAAAGTGCGAAAAAAAAAAATTGCGTCGGATGATAAGCGGCGGGAAGTCCCCCGCAATAGACGCACAAACGAGAAAATACACCGACCGAAAACAAGCGACAGGGAATTCCCCATTCCGTTCGATAAACGCGCGCAGGGGTTGATTGATCGCAGGGTTGCCAACCTTATGATCGGATATTTCCTTTGCAGCACAAAATGCCCTTAAATAGATCCACCACTGCTAATTTTTATTAATTCCGTTGATATAACAATTAGCTGATTCCATGAAATAATGCTGGTTTTACATTCAGAGCTAAACGTTTCAATTGTTTTCGGTTCAATAATGTAATCTTAGTAAACACCAAGTTTAATTTAAACTTTCATCGTAGCTCTGAAAGCATTTCCGTACTTAGAAACTTATATAAAAAGAAGGAAATCACTTCAGACTTTTCCCTTCGGAATTTATAGCGTAGTATCGTAGTACTAGTACATGGCTTTCGTTTTCATTCTCACTTTCGTGAACCTTTACTAAAAAAAAAATATTACTACAGAGCTTATAAGTATCATCATATGCAAAATCTTTAATTAAAATTTAAAATAACCAATTCTGACGTATTCATAAGTAAATAATTGGAAAACAAGCCTTGAAAAAGTCCAACAACCTGGGTAAAACGTTGATTGTGATTTTCTAATAAAATAACTTTGTGGGAACACTCGGTATAGCATTAAACAATTCAAATGTGTAATAATTAAAGTTCATCATTTGTGCCGACTTAGTAAAATCGCGATACAGTGCGACAAACTAGGTCATATACATTTACACAAACAGATGTAAACTGCTGAAATAACTATTGCCATTAAACCAAGGTAAATAATTTTTGTATAAATAGCGTGTAAATAATTGAATAAATCAGTCTAACACCAGGCTCACTTTAATTTGGATGCTGTAATAGTGTCACCCTTAGATGCTGCAATAGTGTCAACCTTCATCGGATGCTGCAATAGTGTCAGAACTCATCTGATTTCCTGGATACCTAAAATCAGTCACTTCTTCTAATTTTTCGTCTCCAATCTTTATATTCGCCCTTTATTTCTTCCTTGTTTTACTTTTATTTATTTTCATATAATACTTTTTTGTCAATACCGTTTCCATTTTATTTAAAGCTATATCTAACTCTTCCTTGCTAGATGCTAATGCTAATCCTGCTATATCATCTGCAAATCTAATCGTAAGCTTACTAATCTTTTGCCCCTGTATATCTATCCCTATAGATGTACTGTCTTTAATGATGTTAATCGCGTCTTCGATGTATTGATTAAAAAGTAGCGGTGACAGTGTGCATCCTTGTCTGATTCCTTTTCGATCGTTTTTCTCTATTGTTACCCGTAAAGCTAGAATGGCTTCTCGCGTTCCTCTATTACTTCTAAAGCCAAATTGATCCTCCCCTAATAGTTCTTCCGCCCTTTTTTCCATCCTCCTCTGTACAATTCTAGTTAAGATTTTGGACGCATGGAAAGTTAAGCTAATTATTGCTAAATGTCTCGCACCTATCCTACTTATTATATTATTCCGATTTTATTTCTAGAGTGTTAATAATTCACCAGTCAGTAACAGTTTGTTTATTTTTTTATTTTTCATTGACTACAAATTCCATTTACAACAACAGGAGTAGAACAAAAGCACTTTTTAAACAAGGTATGTGAAAGTATGATTATAAATTACATTCACATAAAATTTCCTTTGGAATAAAAGCTTTTAAAGTAGTTGTAATTGTCTGCATAATAAAATGTGGAAAACGTTCATTCTTTAATCAGCATTTCGTTTAAATGGCAATTATTTACCCGTTTATTACATTTGAATTTCAACGTTAATAAACTGTCTCTCATATTACAAAGTATATCTATATATTATGCGGTTTGTAATTTGTTCGAACAGGAATCGTAAAAGCTCCGTTATTGCTCCTATTTGGAATTCCGAATTCGTGATGGTAATGTGAATAGTCCGCAATATGTTTTTCATTCAACATTTTGCACATTATGTAATGCTCAACGTATACCCATACATTACACCTAATCCACAAAGGCCCGACGATTGATTGAGTTTATTGATTTGGCAAACTAAATTAAATAGTGAATGGTAAAATAAATACCAGTACCAATAATGAGAGGCTTTACAAATTTATTCACCCATAATTTTGATCTACAAAGACAACTCAGATCTGTAACACATTTCCAAATGCAAAAAGAGTATTGCATGTATTTGAAATTAATTAATTCTAGTAATTGTTTTGCTACCTACTACACATAATTAAAGCGTACAACTATTTGTCAAAATTTTTTTCTTCAAAGTTATAAAAAAGATTAAAATCATTTAAGGTGCCGAGGATATTATGTGTTAGACCTTTTGTGTTAAAAAAACTTTTGGGTATTTCATTCCCACCAACCATTAATGCTGGTGGGCGGGCAGTCCCTCCGGACTATGCCAGAAGGTAGGGCGGAAGGCCCTCTTCAGCCTGCTTTCAGGAATCGTGGGAATGGGTGGGTGGTGGTTCGGGTGAGAAAGATGAGACGGACGAAATGAAGACAGAAGAGAATATAAAACGTTATCTGTGGAACATTACTGCCCCAGCATTTGCCTAAGTGTTCCAAGGAAACCACAGAAAAACTTGGACCAAGGCAGACGGATCCGGCATCGAACCGGCGTTCTCCCGAATGCTAAGCAATGATCTAAACCTCTAGTCCATGCCGCTCGGTTGACCTTTTGTGCCTTAAGTAATAAAAATGTTAAGTTATAGAAAGATTTTCAAATATACTGTCGGTTTTGCGGCAATATGTCAATATGTAAATAATGCCAACTTACTCCTCCATGAACTTATGGACGTATACTGATGAAATCAAATATGATCAAAATTGCAATTCACGACTGGAGTTTCGATAGATTTTCTTGCCGAGAACTTACTCCGTTTTTATTAATTTCAATAAATATGTTGTCAGAACATATTGCAAAAGAACTGGGGTCGCAGGCGATCAATACAACGGTACGTTTGTTACACGCGAACAAGACATTAAGAAAAAGGAACTTACAAGAAGTTTCCGGAAATAATCGGGAATATTCCATTATTACCGTATCATATCTGTAACATTTAGTTTGGCAACGAAAAGTTAAATAATAAAAAGCAAATGAAAATTACAGGTATTTTGTACAACAACAATTTTTAACTTATATTTCTAAAGTTTAGCATTTTGAACAGGCAATAAGTGATTTATTAGCTTATCATTAGTAAGTTTAGTTTGATTTAATAATATTAAATATATTACTAAATTATAATGAGTTACTTAAAAAAACATTCAATTATCTCCAATTTGAAGTATATTTTAACAGAAACTGACATTTTTAATGATTGGTACATATTTAAAAAATAGCAGTCGACTTGCCCATCAAGCATCTCCTAAAGAAAGGACGATAAAATGTAACTAGTTTTCAAAGTTTTGATGTTTATGTAGGCAGTCATGTTTGTAGATACATTGCCTTTTTGTGCTTTTTTTGTTATTATTTTCATAACTCGCCTTATAAAGACTAATTCTCTTAACTGTGATCTGCTTTATTTTTCGTACTCCAGACCTTCTGTTTTTGTAAGTTCCATAATGTATTTTCATTATGCGTCAATTTAAAAAATTCCGAATGAGTTTTCCCGTTTCTTCGACGTGTCCTACGGACCCATTAATCTCAGAATGTGTCCCGAAAGAGTAAGTAGGACGACAGAATTTTAAATTATTTCGATGCGCAGTCAGAATTAACTTGGTTCCATAAAAATTTAAAGAATGGCACCAAAATGCGACATTCCGCGTGTTAATATAGAAAAGTTTGACTCATCTTCGTAACAAATCGCTCAGAAAATAAAGTAACACGGTGATTGATAACGTTAACGTTACTTCAATAAGAAACGGGAAGTTTGGCTGTGGAGCGTATGCTACTTCTCATTAGTTCTTTGTTTTCCTATTAATTAGTCTTCATCAACCTTGTCTGCTTTCGCCAATCACTCTTTATTATTAGAGGGGGTAACTATCGATTTTTTCACACATTTCCTAGACTTAAAACGGGCCGCTCTAATTAAAGAGAATTTGATGTGCAATAATAATAATAAAAAAACCTTCTTAAGAACACAAAAAAGGGCGTAGTCCAAAATATATGTAAGCCTAACAGAGAAACCTGGACCAGGAATCGTACCATCGTCCTCCCGAATGATAAGGAATGGACTAAACATCTAGGTCTTGCTCGGTAAACGCTACTTTTAAAGTGCTGTGGTTTCATTGGTTTTTATATAAATACAATTCAAAATTTCATAATTAGTTCCTACATTCTGGACAGAGCAACAAAAAGCTTCTACTGTCAGCAGATATTTTTTAATTATTTTCTGTTTGTTTATTTGTACCAACCTTGTGCGTTAGAAAATAATTTGGACATTTTACTAGTGCTTTCATGGTATTTAATATGTTTTAAAAATTATTCTGCTTTACGCCAAAATATGGAAACAGAAACATAAACATACATTATTTAAAAATCTACTCCAATCCGCTATCAACTGAACAGTTGCTTAAAATGATATGGTTCATCAAAATCACATGATTGAGCACGCACATACACTCCTTTATATCCTGAATCAATCTTACATTTCCTGAAAACTAGAGCATTCCACATCATTATCAATATCCGATTAGTAATATCGTCTAGTATAGATCTTCCTCTGCCCTTTTTTACTCCTGTTTTTTCTTCTAAAATGTGCCCAACCAGCTTTTCATATTTGATAAGGTATCCTACAATCCTATATCTCCTTTTTGACTTCTATAGCGTCCCCTGATGTAGTGATCATATAATGAGAAACGTTGATTTACATAATTCATAAATTTTATTCATACAAAAATCTGTTGTAGTACTAACGAAAGAATAAGAAGGTCCTGTAGTACAGCATTACCTTCAAATTTATTTACTACAATAAGATACAGGAACAAAATTCTGAATTTATCCAAAATAGGTACCTACATATTTCCAGGGTTGTAAAAGTTTACCTTCAAATGTACATACGTTTATGTTTGATAATAAAACAAAGAATTTTTCGGTATTTTTTATGGCTTCATTGTTCCTGTTCACGTCCAACGAGCGTACAATTAAAAAGGTAACCCAGGATTTAAACCGCGTAGTTCCCGAAAAGGGTATGTATAGGTATATGGAAAAGAGCGAATTTAAATTTTCATTTTCAATTTTTCGGTTGAGCTTTTTTTTCTGCGGCTAAATCGTGCCTAAACAAACACGTTTTTCACATGCAACAAAGCAATTGGACGTAAAAATTTAAAAACACGAGTCGGACGTCTGCGCACAACCAAGACGCCAATTCTATCGATTAGTTTAGAAAAGCGGCACGGATGTACACCGTAGTCAAGGATATAACGCCACAAACAACCCTTTCTTTTTAAATACATTAAATATACCACCACATGTACGTATGTACATATATATGTTAGCAGTCAAAGGCTTGAAAAGAACTAAATGGCTTCAATGAGCTATTTTTATTGCGCTAGTAGGAAAAAGCGTCTACTTTATACAACAACAAAGGAGACGGCTTGGTCTTTCGACCGAAAGGGAAAAAGCTTTAACAGAGTTGTTTAAGTAATTGGAAAACGCGAATTGCTGCAGCAGCACAAGTATTGAAAACACTAGTAAAAGTTTGCACCACTAGAACGACTTTTCATATTATCAACACAAACAAACAAATGATCAGTTTTCTAGCAATACAGAAACCGCTTTAAGAAAATTACAACCACAAATATGTCACGTGTTTAAGTGTTGAACGAAATAAAAGACGAAAAAGTTGCAATATATTTTAATATTCTTTTATAGGTAGATTGTGTTGAACATAAAAAATTAAATAATACTTTTTTTTTTCAATAAGTCAAAAACTATTACTTACGAATTTTGAGTTCAAAGTTTGCTGTTATCAATTATATTAACAAAACAAAATTATTGTTTCAATAAGTTGTCGAATTAAATTCAGGCCAAAAAATTTTTAATATAGATCAATATTCTCAGGTGAGGTGTTAGGTGAAAAGCATCTTCACCTATTTTCTGGATAATATTTTGTTTATCTCTCAAAATGTAATACATTACGCATTAAAGGAAGAAAGTGTGGCATTTCCTCAAGGGTGTGAATTGATACCCGAACTGAAGGCGAGAGCGGTAAACTCAAAGGAGGGGATGCTGTAGTTTGTTCCCAAGACTCATATACAATTTTTTAAGATATCCTTGCCCCGAAAGGATGATTTTTCTTGATTTCACGGGCAAGAAAATGCAATATAGCCTCCCATGTGAGAAATGGCGTTCACGGATTTACTGTTTATTAGTCCCAAAAAATTATAAGCCCAAAAAATTCTAAACTCCTTAGAAATGGATGATCTAAAATATTGGATCTCCGGGTTCAGTGTCATCGTCCATGGAATTTTGAAATTGATATCAGCACCTGCCAAATCACCACTTATCGTACCTTTAACAAGGAACTACGAAATTCTATGAATTACGACAAAACAGCCCGCAAAACAATATCGAAATGATATACGCCAGCTGTGTAAAACTGAAAACTACAAGATACTGTGGTGTGCTAATAAATGCGTATAATCCAAAATTCTTAGAAAAGACTCGAAAAACTTCACTTATTACATGAACCTAAAGCTTAAGAAACTATGGATTCATTTCTTTCTCTTATTACAGCGTGAAACATCAGAAACAAAATGGGTTGTAAACATTAATTATAGCATTTAAATACAAAAGGAAAATCTATTTTGTATTTTATTTTTGATTTGAAATAACAAATCAAAAAAGTATTTGCATTTTGTATTTAAATACTTTTAAAAAACTATTTTGCACATCTCCAGCAATAGCACACATGAAAATCAATTGGAACTATGCGTTACCCTCTTGATAACTGTGCTTTACAGAATCTTCACGCGTGGGCTTTGCTTGTGCTTTGTGTGAGGTTTGATTTGCGCTGGACCTAACGTCAGTAGCAGCAAGCTTAATAACTCTCCACACCCATCACCGAAAAGGGAAGAGATCGCTAATCTACACCACGTGCATATTCTTTGGACGTGTACGCTTTATTGTTTGTTACATTCCCTGGCACATATCTGAAAACACTATACAGTAAAAGCTGTTTATTCCAGGGGTATATGTTCCATAAATATGCCTCGAATACAGAAACCGTGGATATGGAATGATAAATAGTATGGAATCATAGGGGATAAAATTGAGAAATTCGCAATTAAAATTAATCGTTATAATCACCTTTAGACAAGGGTTTAAAAAATTTAGTGATTTTTTCTTGTTTTGAATTTTGAATTAGTCCTCGGTACGAGCCAACAATACTTAAAAGATGCCAATATGTTGAAAAATAACACGGAATCCTTTTCTGTTTACTCGGTTACATCTTTTATAAAAGCTGCCTCGACACGTACCATCAATACATACTCAAAAGATGGCGATACATTAAGGGGATTCAGTAGTACATGCGCCGTAGAGTAAAAACATGCTCATCGGTTCTAGATATGACGAGTTTAACGTTTGGAACAAAGGTTTGAAATTTTGTAGTTAGATAGATAAAGCTTTGTTCTAAAGCCTGTCCAAGGCCATTTTTTAATTTTTCAATTTCTGTTGAAAGTACGTGTCCTATAGAAGCATCAACTTTACGCACTTGTAAAAGCTTTTAATGAACGTATTATTGAAAACCAAAAACGTACCGAGCTAGTGTGAACCTTTGTCTGTTACCATACAAAAAATCACATATTTATCTCGCAGCGTTAAATCACAATGTTGAGAATAGAAACCCATGTTTTCGGAAAAATTCACACTAAACACGAGCGGTCTATTACTATCAATCCCCTTAATAAATGATACCGCACCCTTTTCTGTTTAGCGGCTGCATCCGCGAAGAATAAAATTTTCAGCCGCAAATACAGGAACTGGATTGCAATTTTTTCACCCGCAAATAATGAAAACGCGAATAAGGAAACCGTGAATAAGGAACTTTTACTGTAATTTAAAGCTGGGCGAATCGTATTCTCTAGCTGACGCTATATTTTTTCTTTTTATATTACAGAGTATACAGGACGCTCTTATTGCTAGGTACTCGAACTTGTTTTATCTTTTCAAACATGACAAAACATAATTTACCTTTTAATTATAACAGTAGTCTCTCCAACTAACTCATATGTGTTTGTTTCTGCGACAGCTGTCAGAATGAGATAACGTCATTGTTACCGGACACTGTGCACCGTTGTCCGAATTCATTCAATCACCGAAAGCACGATAACCTTCCAATTCGACAGGAATATTAATTACAAGCGTCCACAGTAGTAATAAAAGCCCTTCTTTGTTAAGACGGGGCAAATTCGATAGAATTTAATTAAAATGATTTAGAGTACGAGGTACGGATACGAAATGCATAATTAGAAGACTATTCACTAAAAGTTGTAGTCATTATTTTCTTTAAGGGTACGCTTTAAGGGTTACGTCTTCTCTATCGGTAGAGAAATTAGTAAGTTTTACCATTCTGTGACAGAAATCTGATTTTTTTAATTCTCAAACAATTGCTCGTTGATGAAAAGTACTTTTTAAATAAGATATGATCTGTATATTTAAATTACTACTTAAATAACTTTTTAATTTAAAAACTGGATTTTAGAATTAATTATTTGTCTTATCTGGCCAGAGTGCCCCTAATGGGAAATAAAGAAGAAGAGGTATTTGTTAAAAAAAAAAATACAACGTGTAATTATACAACACGTTACTGAAGTGAAACTTCTTCAAACACACAAGTATACCGGGATAGGGGTTAAGGAATTGGTTTAATGGTATTATTTGTACACTATGAAGTTAAATTTCACACTATACATGCCGGAGTTGCCTGTAACGAATGTTGCTTTGAAGCGCGCTTACGGCTCAAGCGATCCCCACTACGAACTCGACTACGCGGCCGAGTAGAAGGGGGACATCCGTTGCATGATTTCGTTACATAGCAACACGCATGAAACGAACCGTGCGTAAAGAAGTTTCACTTCAAAAATATTTGTCGTGCAGAAAATTGTGGATGAAGAAGAGCATTATTTACAGTAAAATGCTGTAATTGAAGTAATGGACTTACGCAGAGGTTTGGTTTAAGTAAGGGTAGATTAGTCGACAATTTTTTACTTCAGGGCTTCGGTTTTTTGAGATTTTAGTAAATGAAATTTTTTTCATTTTTGCTATTTTTCGCCATTTTTTATGGACTAATTGCTGTTGTTTTTTTTTTTAATCTTGAAAGCCTTTTAATTTATATTGACCTAACGTAACCAGTTACATATTTTATCATCTTAAAAATAAAACAACCGAATGTACCTACCCGGAATCATGCTTTTTTACAACTCTATCGCAATTGATATAGATACACTTTTTTATTTATACATAGGATAGGATCAAAAACAAAAAAACATCAATAATTTTAACGAATGGGTAGGTTAAATGGGCATTTTATTTTACACACGCGAGAACTCTGTAAATGGATGTCCTTTTTTCACCGTATCAAAAAAAGCTGCGCCATTGAAATAAAGCGTGCGACGGATAATTGTGCCAACGCAACGTTTTGTTTTATTTAAACGGATTATTTTCATTGTACTGGCGTTTCAAGCTCAGTCACGTTTTGATGGTCATTTAGCCGCTGCAAAAATATCTGCAGAGGTTGAAAATCAAACTCATTCGAGATGTATCAAGTGATGTATACAAAAAAAAAAGTAAAATAAAATAAAAAATATTACGTATTACTAGGTACTAACACTATTATATACATTATCATTTTTCTCTATTGATAATTCTTCCCCTATTTTGTATTTAGTTGTTTAATGAAAGCAGTATTGGGATTAAAAGTGCTTTATTTATTCTTAAGGCTATTTGAGAAAGCCCAACAACTGGAGCGAAACGTCCACTGTTTTTTTTTAATAAGTAAAGTACTTTTAATTCCAACATCTTCTGCACATTTTTAAATTTAATTTACAACTTCAATAATGATTAGAACCAATCAATTAATTCAGGTGTTTCCGTGAATCTGATTACTACGCAGTGCATAAAATTTAATAAATAATAGCAAAATTATATTTTTATTTACAAGATCATTTGCATGAAGGATTGGTGTAAATTTCGTGAAAAATGCTTTTAAGACCTCTTATCAGTACGTAAATTTTGTCAGAAGGATTTAATTTCATTTATGATGTCGTTTTTTACTGTAACCTTGTGATCCTAAGTATTCAAACAAAAACATTCTTCGATTTCTGGTTATTGTGTGTCAATTTCTGCTCTAATATAGAGATTTGACAGGGCTTGCAAGTTTTCAAATCGGCACATTACATTTACTGCCTCCATATCGAATGGAATTTATGTATAGTAATAAAAATCGACCGGACGGTTTACTGAAATGTTGACACATGACATGGGGACGGAATTTACACTTTCCGTATATGAATAAGATTTACGCATACGCCATTATTATTATTTAATGGCGCATGCAAGCATATAGGTGTAGATATAGAAAAGGTGTTTCCGCAATTGTTGTATAAACTATCTTGTTTTTAAATAAATTAGTATGATTCCAATAAGGGAGACAATATTTGTTTTGTAACCGATAACCTAAGAACGATCCTGAAGGCGATTCCAATAATTAAAATTAACAGAATTCATCGTTTCACAAAGGACAGGGGGTAGATACACTTTATAATAAAGAAAATTGAAATAAAAATTTAGATAAAAGAGAAGCATGCTTTCTCTAAAATCAATAAATAAAATTTATCTATCGCATCAAATTATTTAGAATTTAATGTCCGCTTGTTTTACAGTTTTCTGCAAAAATACCTTATTTTCCCATATATATATTATTTCAGAAAATGAATAGAAGCAGTTTGATTTTTCAATGTACCCCACATTTAACCGATTTTCTGCAAATGTAAAAAGCGTATCTCCACCTGTTGTTATTATTTTGCTTATCATTCAAACATTTTCAAAAATGTTACGTCCTAAGAGATCTAGTACATTATATCATCACATTTCAATCTAAAACAATTTTCTATGACAGCTTATGATCAATCGTTGTTTTGATTGAATCATTTATTGAATATTTAATGCGGATTGCGTTCGCATTACGTGTACGTATTATTAAAATAGCTACTCGACTTTTATTATTCTACAACTGTGCCAAGGCTAATATAAGAAAAGTGTAGCATTTCAATAAGTATATAGATATGTATGTATATATAAATATTTTTAATCATCTTTCTAATAACAAACATGAAGTAAGTCTACAGCCGCCCAGTGAGTACCGCATGCCGCATGGTTGTAACTACATTTTTTTGTTATTGTTAAAGAGCAACTTTTATACTAAATGATGCTATAAATTCCAATAAAATAGAATTGCCTTTTTATTTAGTGAGACACGCTAAAATATCTTTGTTTTAAAAACATTAAAATAAAATATTTATACAATTTTGACAATACAATGCAGGGTAACAAAAATTTTGTGGTGGTCAGTTCTGTCAAAACCGTCAAATGTGGATTGCGGTTTCGATATCATTGGACCTCGTCAGCACGTCAAACAGAATGCGAACCAACTTTACATTGCTGACTTTAGACAACACTTTATGAATTACTACAAACAGAGTATATAGGGTGTATTGATTTAAGACTTGAAATGAATTTAGAACCTTGTGGATTTGTAATATTATTAAAAAATTAAAACGCTTCAAAAAATGTGTTATTAAGGACTTAATTTAGATGTACAAAAATAAAACTTAAGGCAGAATAACATCAAATTGAACATAAGTTTTTTAAAATAAAATTACATTTTCTAAGGTATTGAGAATAACGTTAGAGTTTAGGTACCTTTACTAAAAAAAGTTTTATTGATGTATTTTACAGATTTGCCAGTGTTTAGATCTTATGGTAATCACCATTTAAAGCGTTCATATAAATTCCTTCTCTATCTCGTCAGCATGTGGTTAAAGTAAAGTATAGCATGGTAATGGAGTTGTACAAATTGCATCTTTGGACCAAGTGTAATAATAATTCTTAGACTCATTGATGCAAAAAACATTATTGCATGTCCTAATCAAAAAATATGAATTCTGTTAAATGTACTTAGAATATTGTGGAATTTATGCGACCATCTATCAATACTCACGTTAAAAAATAATATCACCAAGAATTATGTGATTATTTTAAAAAGGAGTTATATGATATGAAAGAAATATACAAAAAAGTTTAATGTCACTTACTGATCCTAAACTACTCCAATAAAGTCAAAAATAGACGAGGTCTGCTTACCTGAAAAAAAAGAACAAAAATAAATCACTATAGAAAAGATTCGGAACTGATATTGTACACACTAATATTAAACAGCCAGGTGACACTTTAATCGATTTGTTTCGTGTTTAGTAAGGGTTGTTTAACAAACCTATCTGACGTGAAACTTCTAAATCCTCATACTTTAAACTACTTTTCGAAATCCTTTGTAAAACCTATTTTAAATCCATCCTTGGCGTAGATGTGTAATTAACAGTTTTACGTGAGGATCCCCATTAACTGACAGAAATATCTTTTTGCTTTACTACAATGTGAAAAACATAACCATTATATTTCGTATATATATATATTTGGAAATAATACAAGATTTCGTGGCGAATAAGGCCGAAAAACCTTTCGAGAAAAAACTAACTCGGTTGTTTTGCAATACAATGAGATAACAGCCAACGGTACACTGAACTCGAGGGAGAATTTACGAGTCTGAAGAAAAAATAAAATTTATGACCGAACGTAAGCATAATATCTTGTGCGGAATCTTTCCCAGCCTCTTCTGTCGTCCGACTTTCACCACCATAACTCTCCTCCTATGCGGCATACAAAACAACTAACGAAAGGATAAACGATTTGCAACGATAATAACGTTCTGTAAGTTATAATTATTAAAAGTAAGTTAATGTATCGCTTCAAGTATGATCAACCTTAATTCTGGGATGGCCAACTCGCGAGCCGCATACTGCTAAATTCATTACAGTTTTACAAAATATGTTTATTTTACAATGGTCGCTGATTTTCGGTATCTATGAAGTCAGATAATTCAGGATGGAAAGAGTAGTACCGATATAAAACTGAAGATAGATCAGATCGAATAACCTTTAACAAAAAGAAGTCACTCCTCTGCTCGCGAACGGTCAAGTTAGAAATTCAAAATTAAAGGTGTATTGCCTGAAGCACGACGCTGTACGGGTGCGAAACGTGGACGGTGGACGCGGATACCGTGGAAAAAGAAAGTTAGAGACGAGAAGGTATTAAAATAAGTAGGAGAACAGATGGTGCTATGGAAGTCAACAAAAGTAGGTAAAATAAGTTGGTAGGACACATTTGGCATGAAGGCTAATTAAAGACATATTAGAAGCTGAAACAGTAGTTAAAAGGAGTAGAGGTAGACCTAGATTAGATTACTGTTCACAAATAGTTAAGGACGTGGGACTTTCTAGTTTTAGGAAAATGCGAAGTTTAGCTCAGGTTAGGAAAGAGTGGAGTTGCGTGTCCAATAAATCTTAGGACTGATGACCATGTGATAATGATGATGATGATGATTATAATGACGAAAGTAGTGGAAACCAATATATTAAAAAAATACATTATTTGTATCAGTACAAAACAATGTCTATAGCGGGTGTAAATATAGTATATAATTACATGCGTCCCATAGAACTATGATTTATTTCTAAAATGGTCCGCAAAATCATTTGGGTCGACCATCCATGATTTAAGTAAGAGTGTTTACAGTACTATTTAAATTACGTAGGTCCTCTACAGTAGCACTTCTTCTTCTCCTTGTATTCTTGAAACGTGAAAAGCACAAGAAATTTGTGAACAAAGACATGATATTAGCAGGAAATTCTTACTTTTTAGGTACAAGCCAACAATTTTTTAAAAAGACGAAAGCAAGCAACTTTTGGCGTAGGCCATCAACTGAAAAAACGTAAAATGCTTCCATGGATTAACGTTTAATGTAAATAACATAAAGATTGCAAAATCTAAATCTGTAATTTTCTGATGAACTAATGCACAAACATAACGCGTGAGTTATGGAAGTATGTGTCTCAAGTATGCGACTTTACCGTCAAATTCGGAAATTTAAATATCCAAATAGTTGAAATGTTGAAAAATCAAAATTTATCGGAATAATTATTTTCTTTTTGAAATACAGATGTTCAATTATTGAAATATTCACATACTTGTAATACAATTCCTACTTCATACGGAGTATGTTGATGACATAAACGCAACGTCTTAATAATTTGAGGTACAGGAAGTTTGCATCAAGCTTTTCTTTGAGTAAACAATTTAAATTTCTGATTCTCGAGACGTACAAATATATTAAGTGAAATTTTCTTTCAAATGTGGATATAGTTCTAAGACTATAATTCATTAATTAGTTTTACTTCGCCGAGAATGAAATCCTGACTCAAATTCCTTCCTTTCACTGAGAAAAGGAGTTTTCAGTTTACCTGCAAATTCTAAGAAAGGTGTTATTACAAAGGTTAGTAAGATTTGAAATTGGAATAGAGCTCCCGTTTCCAATTTCGATTACTCAGTAGTCCTTCGAAAAACAGCAAATTTTCCTTTAATGCTTCTACAGTTTCTGTAGTAATAAAAGGAAGACAATTAATTCGTCGAAATGTTTGTACTAACTGTTCGTGAGTAAAATACTTACTTCATTCGTTAAAACTCTAATAAAACCTATCAGCTAAAATCTTTATGGTTTAAGCAGCCGTGGTTTATCTATAACAACTGCGGAGTCCATAAAAATGTTTAAATGCGTATTATATTTTTTATGACATTGAATTACAAAAGTTTCCCGAATTTATTACTTTACAATTAGATATTACTGGCCACTTCCACTCTATGCAAGTAGNTCCTGTTGTAGATTGTCTTTAATAAAAAGAAGTCTCTTCTATGCTCGCGAACGGTTAATTTAGAAATTCGAAAAAGGTTCTTAAAGGTGTATGTTTGGAGTACGGCGCTGTGCGGGTGCGAAACACGGACAGTGGACGCGGCGGAAAAGAAAAGGTTAGAAGCGTTCGAAATGTAGTGCTACAGGCGAATGATGAGGATACCGTGGATAGAGGGTTAGAAATGAAGAGGTATTAGAAAGAATAGGAGAACAGAGGACTCCATGGAAGTCAATAAGAAATAGGCGAGATAGGTTGGTAGGACACTTCTCAGGCATGAAGGTCTAGTCAGCGACATATTAGAGGCAGAAACGGAAGTTAGGAGGGGTAGAGGTAGACCTAGATTAGATTACTGTCCACAAATAGTTAAAGATGTGCAATGTTCTAGTTTTAGGGAAATGAAGATTAGCTCAGGATAGGAAAGAGTGGAGGTGCGTGTCCAACCAGTCTTCGGACTGACGACCTTATGATGATGATGCTATATTACACGCGATACAGATTACAATAGTAAGAAGAAATAACACACAAAACTAAAATATACAAGTATGTTCCTATATCAACAATGTCCGATAACGTGGATATAAACAGGATCTTTTCTATTTTTTTTTAATAAATATAGGTATACTGACACAAAATGGAGGTAACAACTTAAGAAAACTGATACAGAAATGTAAACCCTCAAAAAATAAAAAATTGAAACTGAATCGACTGAAATTTCAACATAGACTGTAAAAAAAGAACTGCAGATCCTTGAAATGTCGGAACCGATTTCCATCAACATTTAGCAACACCTGCTTTCAAACAAAAAACAACGTGGAGCAATGGAACAATGTGGAGCTACGATGTCGTCGCACAAACATGAAATAATAAGCAATAAATCTTTTTAAACTACACTTGGTGACTTGTTTGATGGTATTGCAGTTAAATCTTATTATGCATTATACAATAGTTGGCGGGTATTGAGATATTTTAGGGTTTGTGTTTTTCTGGAAATCCACTGTTTATTAAAATAAAATTATCTGCTGGCAGAAGACCCTTTTCATCCTCCTAATATATAATCTAAAAAATTGGATTGATATTGTTTTCCGGATTCAATGTCATTGCCCATGGAATTCTGCAGTTCCAAACTGATATCAGCATCTGCCAAATCACCACTTATCGTACGTTTAGCAAGGATCTACGGAATTCTATTAATTACGACAAAATAGCCCGCAAAACAATATCGAATTGATATACGCCAGCTGTGTAAAACTGAAAACTACGAGATATTGTGGTGTGCTAATAAATGCCTATAATCCAAAATTCTTAGCAAACGATTCGAAAAACTTCAGTTACTAGATGAACCCAAAGCTAAAGGAACTATGGATTACATTTATTTCTCTTATTGCAATGTGTAAAAGGTCAGAAACAAAATGGGGTTGTAAATATTATGATATAAATTGATTGATGTTGATTTNTGACATAAACGCAACGTCTTAATAATTTGAGGTACAGGAAGTTTGCATCAAGCTTTTCTTTGAGTAAACAATTTAAATTTCTGATTCTCGAGACGTACAAATATATTAAGTGAAATTTTCTTTCAAATGTGGATATAGTTCTAAGACTATAATTCATTAATTAGTTTTACTTCGCCGAGAATGAAATCCTGACTCAAATTCCTTCCTTTCACTGAGAAAAGGAGTTTTCAGTTTACCTGCAAATTCTAAGAAAGGTGTTATTACAAAGGTTAGTAAGATTTGAAATTGGAATAGAGCTCCCGTTTCCAATTTCGATTACTCAGTAGTCCTTCGAAAAACAGCAAATTTTCCTTTAATGCTTCTACAGTTTCTGTAGTAATAAAAGGAAGACAATTAATTCGTCGAAATGTTTGTACTAACTGTTCGTGAGTAAAATACTTACTTCATTCGTTAAAACTCTAATAAAACCTATCAGCTAAAATCTTTATGGTTTAAGCAGCCGTGGTTTATCTATAACAACTGCGGAGTCCATAAAAATGTTTAAATGCGTATTATATTTTTTATGACATTGAATTACAAAAGTTTCCCGAATTTATTACTTTACAATTAGATATTACTGGCCACTTCCACTCTATGCAAGTAGTCCATACATTATAAAAACCAATTTTCAACTATACAAGTTAAATTGTAGCTACAACATTTGCAATTCGTTTGCAAACTCGGTTATAACGCACTCGAAGGAAACTAAAAATCGATGCGTTATATTAAAAGTTCGTTAAAAGAGAATTAGATAAGTACATATGCTTACAGTTCTTTGTCGCTTGTTTTCATTAATTCTTTAGAAGAAGATGTAAGTACACGGTATGCATATATGATGAAAACAACTAAAAAATAAAATAGATTATTTTTGAGCAACAATATATGAAGTTAAAATTTATTTGCGGTTTTAAAAAACGGTTGTCTGTTACTTTTATGTAGTGCCACCAGATATTTAGTACATTATATTAGAAGTACGTAATAACTGATAATTATGTATGCAATTAAAATTATATTTTTCTATTGATTGCGCCATCAGAGTGACCCGAAGTTTTTCAGGATACGTTATAACCCATAATCCCCAATAAGCGTGCAGGTTATAAGCGAGTTTTACTGTAATCGATTTTTCTGTGCTGATAAATGATTATTTGTTATTATAATACCAAATATTGATTGCGATTTCGAACTTTAGTTTTCATCAGCACGCCACAGTATATAATTTCGATAAGTTACCAACCTCACCAATTTTTTGCTTCTTTTTGTGCAAGTTCGCTAATATATCTGCAGTATTTAAAATAGTTTGATCAAGCCTATAGATGGCAAATCATCTTCATCATCATAAGATCATCAATCCTAAGACTGGTTGGACATGCACCTCTACTCTTTCCTATCCTGAGCTAATCTTCGCATTTCACTAAAGCTAGAACATCCCACATGCTTAACTATTTGTGAACAGTAATCTAATCTAGGTCTACCTCTACCCCTCTTAACTCCTGTTTCTGTCTCTAATATGTCTCTGACTAGACCTTCATACCTGAGATGGTGTCCTACCAACCTATCTAGTCTATTTTTTATTGACTTCCGTAGAGTCCTCTGTTCTCCTATTCTTTCTAATACCTCTTCATTTTTAACGTTCTCTATCCACGGTATCCTCATCATTCGCCTGTAACACCACATTACGAATGCTTCTAACCTACCAAACACTACCATGAAAATAATACTGTATTTTACCTTACAAAGATAGGTACAGTTTTGGAGTGGATGATCTAAGCATAACTAATTAAAAATCTTATATTTGAATACATCTTGGGGTAGATGGAAGGCAGCAATTGTGGTTCAATATTGACACAGTAAATTTAGCTAGCTACCTTTTTTATAGGTAGGAAAATTTTCAGTGGAAGTATCCCAAGATGTATAAAATGAGAACAAACGGAAATGCGATGTTTAAGGTCCCCATGAGTTCCACAAGAAATAGTTTTTTTGCAATATTCTTATTTAAACAAAAAAAGAAACGTCTTGACCAAACGTTATAATTCTTTTTAGATTGTAGTCCTAATACGCTTGTGTTGGATGACTTAGAAGTTAAATAAGTTACAAAAAATTAAGGATGTGATGACAAAAGTGATGTTTTCACAAAGGCGGCTTTTACAAACACCGTAATATATACTAAAATCGGCGGTTCCGTAGTATATAACATGACGTTGTTTTAAAATTTAAAGTAGTGCTTTCAAATCAAAAAAGACTTTGGCGTCATCTACCGGTATACAAAAGAAGTAAGCAAAATGGTAAATAAGATGTGAAAAGGGAGTAGGGCTTCGCTTGCGTAGGGATTGTATATTGTGTTTTGTGCTTTTCGCTTTGTTTATTCTGTACCTATTACAACAGAACGGAACGGTAGCACCTCATTACTTAACAAGTAGACTCCACTACATTCTTTTGAAGTCTACGCATTAGTGTAGCGTTATATAGCGTATGATAAAATAAGGGGCAAAATTTCGATCAATCTCGTTCCACGTTATGAGTAATTTTGACCTAAATTAGACCTTTAATATACCTGAAAGCTTACGATGAAGAGCAATGGATTTGAGACACTAAAGAAGATAAAGTATTTTGGAGTTAATTAATTCGCCCATTCGACATAGGATTCATGATCTAAATTCTAAATTAAGTCATTTAAGCTGACCTACTTCTTGGTATATACCATTTGAAGTCGAATGGTGGTGTATTCTAGGGAATATTTTCTCTTACCCCTTGTACATTACTATTTGAAATTTAATCTTCCACCGACACTTGGAAGGATTCTTGCCCGGAAGCGTGTTGGCACTCTTTACTTTTTCACAGCGCATCGTTGCGTTCTTTCGTGATGTGGATTGTCCCCCGATTAAACTCGGTTAAGTCCCCTTGTACACGATACGAATTTTCGCAATAGTGGGCCTGTGTCTAATGTATGAAGACGCGGAAGGGTCAAACGTATTTCTTTTATGAAATTTCGACTTGCACCTCGACATACAATTCGGAATTTCTAGTTCTAACTTGAATTACCACTTCTAACTCGAAATTTCGACTTGCAACTCGAAAAACAATTCCGAATTTGGAGTTGTTACTTGAATTTCGACTTATAACTCGAAACTTCGGCTTGCAACTTGAAAGTTCTACTTGCACCTGAATATACAATTCCGAATTTCTAGTTCTAACTTGAATTTCGACTTGTAACTCGCAATTTCGACTTGAAACTCGAAAGTTCGATTTATTGCACCACGAAATGCAATTCGGAATTTGGAGTTGTAACTTGAAATTTCAACTTACACCTCGAAATACAATTCGGACTTTCGAGTTGCTACTTGAATTTCGACTTGTAACTCGAAATTTCGACTTGTAACGCAAAATTTCGACTTGTAACTCGAAAGTTCGACTTGATCCTCGAAATACAATTCGGAATTTCGAGTTGTAACTTGAATTTCAACTTGTAACTCCAAACGCTTATTGAATCGCAACCTAACTCATTCCTACCTTAAACTGAGGCAATTTTAAGAGAGGACAAATAATCTACAATAATGTACGGGGTAGATACAGACAATACGACCGAAGTGAGTCGTGTACTTTTTTTTTGTTCACACAGTTGAAACAAACCTAATATAACCTAATTCTAACCTAATAAGCAGTTGAATTACAGACAACAATCGTCACAAAACTGATGGGTCAAATTATGATTCCGACTGAAATGTAATAGTCGAAATGAATTGTTAGGTTCAGATACGATTTATCGGCAATTGTAACTGACATCTTCAATGGGTGTTGAAGGTTTCAGTCACAGTTGCCAACGAAACGCCTGGACTTAACAGTTTATTTAGACCACGGTCCTTTAGCCTAAATCGTAATTCTGCGATGCCATTGATTCCGGTCGTCTAGGTCTATGTTCTTATACCGATAATAATGGATAAAATTCAAGTTGCAAGTCGAAATTAAGAGTTGCAATTTGGACAAAGGGGAATATCTTTTATTAGATGTCTTTTATGTGTAGTTACCAACACAATGCTACTACGTAAGTGAACACGGACTCTCCAACAACATTTGGCACAACTTTTCAATCGACGTTTTTGCTTCAGGCGTAAGGCGAGACTTCGTATAAGGGTGTAACGTCCATCCGATTAAATCGCTGGATAGTTGCTTGGAGAAAATTCGTATCGTGTACAAGGGCGTTAACGCTAGGTACATCGTAAAAACCATACCATTATCTACATAATGCACCTAATAATTATAATTTTAGATATCAAAAACATTAATATTCGCACTTAACACTTAACTAAAGTAGTGATGGTATTTTGAAAAAACCCTATCAAGTAATTGTGATGTGAATATCGGTTTCTTTGATTAGTATACCTTATTTTATATGCTCCTTTAAGAATTCTGTGTGTAAAACCGGCGCATTATGTTAAACCACTCTACTGAACAAATTGTAGTAGGTTCCGGGTAGGGTATTGACATTCCCTACCTTATATGTCTTTGGTAATGTTAATATTTATGACTAAAGTGCTCTCAAGTCGAAAGTTATGCCTTGTACTGCAATTATGGTCTACAAAGACGCTTCCATTACGATCACGTTTATGTTGTTTTAATCTTTTCTCTAATGTTTAACTTGTTTGCCCAATGTAACTTTTATTTACTAACTTTTCAATAATTTGCAGAAAATTTGTCATTACAAATGGGTTTTCAGATAATCAATATGATACAGACAGACAATCTATAAGTATCTTGATAAAATAATTGATAACTAAATAGTTATTAAATCGTTATTGTTTCTATATATTTCAATTAAATAACTTTGTTATTATGCGTTTTCCTACAACGTGTATTACTCTTTCTGGTATTCAATTTAAATTTAATTTTAAATTAAAGTGCTACCTTCTACTACTCACTTTGCTTCGCTTTTAGAGGAATGAGCTTCAACGAGCTACAAGTAATTTCGTAGTTACTTACGCTACTATCGGAAAATATTTTATCAGTTTGTAGTTTATAACACTTCCTTTCTGAAATGAGGTGCACTCATCCTCCCTGCTTATTAACTTCGAAGTGATTGAACGTTACGAGCAGTTTTCTTAATTGCGTGAAGTCATTTCATGTACAAAGTTTAAATTAACTGCGAAATTGAATATACAAACAGTAACAATGCGAAAATGGCACCATTAGTAACTTTATTAGAGTTCCCGTGCCGCTGTATTAGTGGTGAGGAAAATACCCTCGTGAATAAAATTTGATGGCACAATTAATTTTACCTTCAGGTATTCAGATCAACGAAACCTTTGATAATGAACACCTAAATGTAGTAAACGTTTTACTCAATTAATACATTAACTTATAATTTCCAAAAGCGTCAGTCGACTACAATTGTATCTGAATGAAATTATTCAAAAAAGATAACCTTTTGTTGAGAATGCTAAATATTTTTTTAAAAGCGAACAACTCCCTATTGTAAAACTCCTTCTTTTGCTACAAACAGTTTTGATTACATAGCACATAACGAAATAACAGATCTTTTTTGATAAAATTTTTAATACATACGCAAAATATACGCATTAAAACTTTATTATCTGTAACAATTAACACTGATGCTTTTAAAAACGAAATATCAAAATATATAGAGTGTTGGAACTGAATTTATCGTTTTGACTAATATCAAAAAAATTTTAAAATCGTTAACAAAGATGCAAAATGTAAGATGAATCCTTGACTTTTTATAAAAACGATTATAAATCTTGTAGTTAGCACTCAGTGAGTGTATTCATATACTCAAACCCTAGAGCGCATTACTTAGCCATTGGCGAAAAAAAAAATCCTAAAGTTTGAAAATTCTAACGTCATATTGTACAATACCTCGCCAATTGATATTGTATCTTAAGGAATTATAGGTGAAGACTCCGATGCAATTAAATTATTTTTGTAAAGAAGACCTTCATAATACACAACTGCATTTTTCAATAACAATTTCGACTTATCACTGCATAAAGGTGATTCAGGAATTGTATCTTCACTTACAGAGGGGCCAGGAAGTTCTTTGCTTTTCGACATTTTGCCAAAAAATAATCAACGTAGAATTACGTATCACACAAAGAAGAAAATACGTCCGCTCAGAGCAAACTCCAAAAAAAAAACTAACGAATTGTACATTTAAAATGGAATAAGATGCAGCTGACGAAATCCAGGGACACCGCAAGTATATGTTACGAATAGATGAATTTGTAATTTGTAAATTTTTCATACTATTTTTGATATATTAAACTTTATTTAATTCCAACCACATGCGAATTTTAAATTTCCAATTCGCGATTCAATAATGTATAAAAGTTCAAAAGAAATTGTTTATAACGATTTATTAAACTTTAATACAAAAAGAATTTTTTTTTTCAAACTAGGAATTTTTTTCTCGGCAATGGCTAAGTAGTGCGCTCTAGGGTTTGAGTATATGAATACACTCACTGAGTGCTAACTACACGCGGAACCTCCGTTCGATTTGAGAACCCCACACCCTTGCCGTCTCCTTGTCAGTATAAACCTCAGAAATCTATATAGGGCGTGTGACAAATAAAGCCAATTCAAAACAATATATAGGGTGTTTCCTTTAAATAAAATAAGTTTGGTTTATGTGCGAACTTATACATGTACCTATAGCTAATCAGGCATACAGTTATGGTTATATGTGTAGTGTTTAATTTTCAATATTAATTTAATTAGTGATGCAGTGTTTAATTTCTAGTATTATCTGGACATACTCCTATGAAAACGAGGCCGTCTTATCTTTGAGACCCTGCACTAAAGCCCCTCGCTCCCTAGAGCCGGCACTGTAAATATGTATCAAAGTATAAACTTCAAACTCAATTTTTCATTAAGCCAAGCGCAGCTCTCTTAAGGATCTTCTGGAGTTAATCCAAAAAAATTAATGACAATCCCATGTTGAAATACAATCTTCTGAAAGAACAATTGCAGAGTATTTGTATGTATTATACGTAATTGTTTCTGTGTTTTTACTTCCGTCGTTTTCGTTCCTATTTTATTTGATTTTAATTAAAGATCGTCGGCACTTCTTCTTACGTTAGATTTAATTTAGTTCTCTTGCTAGACACGTACTCGTTATTGTCTATAAACGACGAAAGGCGACAATCATTACTATTAGCTGTCAACATGAGACTCTAGAAGGCGTTCGGCATTTCAATGAAGCAAACCAAATATCAGCGTCACAGAAACCGACGAAAATTGCTGACGCCATTGTTCTCAAATAGCTTACAAAGTAGAAGGAACTGTATCCGTCGATTTTACCAACTACCTAAATGCGGCTCTGGCACAAATTATATGACGGAACTGTCAGATTTACACGAAAATCTTTGAAAACGCTTTTATCATTTCATATTATTACTGTCACGAACATTATACGGAAGTCATTCCTTTTTTTATATTAAATGGTATTTTAATACGTATGCCGATTTTAGGAAGTCAGATAAGTCAGGACGAAAGAAGTAGTAAGTACATAAAGCAGAGGATAGTACAGGGTCGTGTCCCCTTCAATAAAAAGAAGTCACTTCTAAGCTCGCGAACGGTTAATTTAGAAATTCGAAAAAGGTTCTTAAAGGTGTATGTTTGGAGTACGGCGCTGTGCGGGTGCGAAACACGGACAGTGGACGCGGCGGAAAAGAAAAGGTTAGAAGCGTTCGAAATGTAGTGCTACAGGCGAATGATGAGGATACCGTGGATAGAGAAGGTTAGAAATGAAGAGATATAAGAAAGAATAGGAGAACAGAGGACTCTATGGAAGTCAATAAGAAATGGGCGAGATAGGTTAGTAGGACACCTTCTCAGGCATGAAGGTCTAGTCAGAGACATATTAGAGGCAGAAACAAGAGTTAGGAGGGGTAGAGGTAGA
>NW_020438983.1:18789-28323 GCF_000699045.2 Agrilus planipennis | reverse complement strand
AAATCTTATTATTATGCATTATACAATAGTTGGCGGGTATTGAGATATTTTAGGGTTTGTGTTTTTCTGGAAATCCACTGTTTATTAAAATAAAATTATCTGCTGGCAGAAGACCCTTTTCATCCTCCTAATATATAATCTAAAAAATTGGATTGATATTGTTTTCCGGATTCAATGTCATTGCCCATGGAATTCTGCAGTTCCAAACTGATATCAGCATCTGCCAAATCACCACTTATCGTACGTTTAGCAAGGATCTACGGAATTCTATTAATTACGACAAAATAGCCCGCAAAACAATATCGAATTGATATACGCCAGCTGTGTAAAACTGAAAACTACGAGATATTGTGGTGTGCTAATAAATGCCTATAATCCAAAATTCTTAGCAAACGATTCGAAAAACTTCAGTTACTAGATGAACCCAAAGCTAAAGGAACTATGGATTACATTTATTTCTCTTATTGCAATGTGTAAAAGGTCAGAAACAAAATGGGGTTGTAAATATTATGATATAAATTGATTGATGTTGATTTGACATAATAAAATTATTTGCAACCCTATTTTGGTTCTGATCTTACACGCTAGACAAACTATTATAACATCACCAATTAAAACGGGTGACAATAGCAAGTAAGACAGCATATTTTTGTTGCGGAACTGAAGAAACTATAACATAAAGATAGAAAAAGTCATACTTCAAGTTCGCAACTGGAAATATACTGCAAACACCATACAAAAATGTATTAATTTGAAAAAAGTATTTTGAAATTTTGCATTTAAAATACAAAATGGAAATCTTTAAGCGTAAAGCCAAAGGTCCCGGGTTCGATTCCCGACGAGGGTGTGACAACAACAAATTTTACCTCATTAATTTGAGGTAGTGTGTAGTGGGGAAAAAATTTAGAAATGAATTTTCAGAATAATATTTCAAATTAAAAAAGTATTTGCATTTTGTATTTAAATAGTTTTAAAAAACTATTTTACAAATCTCTAGTAAAATAGTAAATTAACAGACCTTTTGTGTTAGATATAACTGAAAATAGCGAAATTAAAGCACAGTCGCATATCACGCAGCAACTCCTACGTCCTCTATTCTTTTTTACTCAGAACGCTTTTTAGATCCATTAGTTTCGGGTTAAATCTTTGTTCCTGTGTCTAGTTTTCTTAACCAAAGTATTTAAGATAATTGTTATTACCTTGTGTTACTTAACGAGATACATAAAACATTAACCAAAAAAGTCGTTTTTCTCTACACTCTAATATTGTTAGCGGATTTTGGAAAACCACAAAACCTAAAATATCTTAATATATGTCAATTTTTGTATGATGCTTATATTATGGTTCAATCCATTACAAAAGTCACCTAGTATATTTAAAAAAGGTGTCTTATATTCAAACATTTAAGTGAAACAAAAACAAATTTTATGAGATGGTGTAATAGTACAGACTATAAAATTTAACACACCTTTTTCAATTTCGTGGGTGTGTTTTCATGTGTTAACTGAAGGTTAACATCCGCTAGGCGCTAGTGTTTTATTAATGTCCATTTATTTGTGGCTTGGACACAATACAAGAGTACAATGTAGGTGTTTTATATATCGATTTTAAATAAGTTAACACCGCACAAAAGTAACGTTCTCTCTTAAAATCATTGGACCATCACATTTAATGTTCCATAAAATGAAAAAAGTTTCCACCAATTTGAATTCCAAATTTAGTTTACACATTATTTTAAATATCATTTGCTAAAAGTTGAAAAAATATGTCTTAACAGAAAACAGGAATTTTGTTATAATTATAGAAAAATTATGGCAACATTAATTTGCCTAATTTAGGTATATTGAACCTAGGAAAGTAGTTTTATTTATTATCTAACCGAGGTTTCGCCTATTAATGCAAGTTGATTCAAAGTAGGCTGTACAATCTCTGATTGAAATATTTATCACTTATGAGTCTACCTGTATACAGAAAATTAGTGACTGGTTATAATATTATAAATAAAATTATTTTTGCCTCTCTTTTGGTTCAGGTTTAATACCTTTCACTAGTACGTGTGTCCGTCCGAATTTTTTTAATTCTTAAACAGATTAACAGCTTATTTTGAATAATTCACGTTTTTTATCTTGATTGATAGTAATTATTATTTATCACACCGCGTATGTACACTGCTACGATATCTGTGGTCAGAGTTATTATGGTACTAAGGCGCTCGGGGTACTGCCGAAATTGCCGATGTGAAGTTCATCTAAATTATAAGTGGTACATAACCGTGTTGGCAAATGGTAGCATTAAATAAAAGCATTAATATAAAAAATTAATAAATAATTGTATAATGATATCAAATTTATAGGGATTATTTGAGCGGTTTTTACTACAGGGGGATAAGTACAGTTGTATTCTTATTTTAATAACGTGATATATTATATAGTTTACACTTTCCACACATATTTGCGGAGGCCGTTCGAGCGGCAGGTCAAGGGAGCTTTACCCCTCAAATGGAAGCATTATTGTCAAAGAAATGAGAAATAATGAATTATACGAATGTTCGACATCTTCACTCTTTTTCACAATTTTTTTGAAAAATACCTACCTTTAATTCAATGAGTCCTTGTGTGAGCTCCCCTTATCCCAGTTACTTGGGCTGTCCCTGATTGTTTAAAAATATCAAAAGTGACAACAAAAAAAATCCAACGCAGTGGATAGATAGGTAATGCACAGTAAAAGCCTTCATTCTGAATCATTAAAGGTGAAATTGATAATTGAGTGATACAAGAATGGGTTAAATTGTGTGTGCATATGTACATAAGTGGGTACTTAGCGTACAAGGTCTATCCAATAGCGTGAATCTAAATTTAAATGTGGATGGTTAATCGACGATCGATTTGATGGCGTTGTTTATCTCTCCGTTAGCACTTTTTCTCTTTTCACTTCGATAAGCATTAGACCATTCAGCAATATTTTAATCTTGAAATAATTTTCAAGTAGAAGCGCACACAGCTTCTGTGCCAAGTCAGCATATTAATAATGGCGTAACAACGGATCTCGTTAAAAGGCCCCCTCTCGCACTTAGGTACAATTGGGTGAACAGTCAAGAAAAGAAGAAAAGTCACTTTACCGTATATAACTTCGTAAACTGCTAAACTGGCCATTATCATAAATCCAAATTGACTGATAATGAGTTAAATCAATACCAAGATCATCCTTGGAGTTGTAATTTATGTTGGTCTTCTAATCAACTTTTGTTAACGTTATGACGATTTATAGTCTATACAGGGTGATTCACGAAGTTTGCCCGCCACTCAAAGATTGTGTTCTGGAGGTCTTTTTTACGAATTATAATAATATATGTGTACATAAAGAAATATTTGAGCTCAGTTTAATTTAAAAAACAGATAATTACAAACACAATTACAACGTCAATTACACTGCGTTTAGCCGCACACTGTTGCATCGGCGCCAAGTCTGGAGACCTAGCAGGCCAATGAATTGATAGTGATTAAAATGGATGATCACTAATCGCGAAGAGTGCCCAAATGCACCATTTTGTTGGAAGGGTAGATCTTCCTTTTGCTTCCATAAGCATTACCCGCTTCAGAAAATAGGCACTCGCTATATATAGTGTTTGCAATTTTACATTTCTTTTTGTGCCTAAAGCTGCGTGTAAATTGAATCGAGTAGAACTGTGGAAACATTTCTTTTTGTTAATTTAACTGTACATTTTTTACAGTATAAAAAGCGAAACTTAAAGGACTAGAAATGTATTTTCATTAAATACATCACTTTACTATATAGAAATATGTACACCAAGTTTCAAATCGAACATCAAATAATCACTATTATGTAATTTGTCTCTCGATCTCATCCCATCTGGGCGATCTACAATTTTTGCATAAATGAATAGAGGGTAGTCCCGGCGCATGGGATTCCACAGATAGTTTTTTCGCCAGGGAACGTCCAAATTCAGTAACATTGAAACCTTTTCCTTCAACAAGACTAATTAGAGGACGCTGAATTTGAATACTACAATCATGTTGCTATAATTTACATATTACTGATTAAAAAACAATAATTTTTTGGTCTATTGGAAAAATTCTTTCATATTACAGTAGAATCCGCTTATAATAACATCGAAGGGAAATGAAAAACACGTCATTCCAAGCGGGCGTCATACAATGCATCATCATCATCATCATAAGGTCGTTAGTCCTATGACTGGTTAGACACGCACATCCACTCTTTCCTATCCTGAGCTAATCTTCGCATAATCTTAGAAAATAAACAACTTTCTATTTTGGTTAGTTATTTAGTTTAATAGAGAGAAAAACTACAAATTGTATATATTTATTAACAGAAAAAGAAAAAGAACGATGAATTGTAATATCAATATACATAAGAAGGGTCAGAAAAATGAGCGAAAATGTTATTATTAATCATTTGGGTCACTATAGCCGAATATGACTTCTTGAGAATCAGTCATAATAAACGGTATGTCATTTTAAACGAAGTCATTATATCCAAACTTTCCTATAGAGAATTTAATATGAAAACCAAGCTTAACACTGCAATTACTTCATATTAAGTGGTTGGTCAATATAGGCGGAGTCATAATAAACGAATTTCATTGTACTATTAAGCATGTTACAATGTAAAGGAATCCACTTTTCAATTATCAAAATCAGTCAAGAATTAGTCACCGTAGACAAATCAATATTGGTCAACTTTGACGCCCTCTGGGCGAAGAACTAGCCCTGGAGTGAAAAAACGTCCCTCTCAAACACTACTCAGAGACAGCCTCTGTATTCATTCCTGCAATAATCTCGGATGACTCATCTCGAAGGACAAATTTGCATTAGGTACAGTGATTTTTCTTCTTCATAATCTTTCTATTTTTAAAATAACAGCTAGGTAGGCATATTTCTTCAGCATAACATTAAATGCCGCCTGGCGGAAAGACTACCCTACGATTACGTCAGAAACGGAGAAGCAAACGAACCGAAATGTATCAGATTAAAAATTAATGAAAATACTTTAGCTGCTATCTCCAGCAAACGTGACAGCCCTATAGAGAGTAATAAACTAGAAAATTAACGTTGAAAACTTTTATTCAGCGTTGGGAAAAAGCGTTCAACACAAATTAACATTTTTAGGATTAATAAAAATGTTCAGGCAATTATACGCTTTTATTACAGTCGAATAAATGTAATAATCATCGCATTTAACAGTTAAATAATTATTCATTCTAGTTTTGTAAGGAAGAAAATATATATCGGGAAGTAAACTTAGCCTGATAATGACATCGGTTGTTATGAGAAGAACTGATTCTTTTGTGGAAATCAAGTATCTACCTACATTAAGTTTTTATTTAAAAATATGGTATTTGCGTAAGACAGCTAAAACGTGACAGATGTGAAAAGAGCTGACGCTTTATTTTACTTTATTACTTTAGCTACAACATAAGTAAATAAATACTTCAAAGCTTTTATCCCCGTCCTTTAAATAGAAAGGCACAATTTTATTGTTTTTTATAATAATCAGGGTCTGTATACGAGAAAAACTTTTTAAGTGGTTCTGGAAAAACTAGTGATGACATGCGTAATTACGAGTCATACTCCTTCCCCCGAGCTTCTACCTATCACAAATATATCGAAAAATTCTCAAAATAAATCCGTTTAAAAATATTGCTGGTATAAGTAATTAGAATTTTTGCCATTTTGCAAACAAAATTTTTTTTTGTTGTCATCTTAACTGTTTCTCTACATATACGTAGAAAATGCGATCCTGGATTCTTATTCAGCTTTGGTATTTTGTGGCACAGGAATTCGATGATAATTAAAGTGACAATTTTGTTTGCTATAACAAGAATTCTTACTGTTTCTGTCAGCAATAATTGTAACTTATCTATTTGCTTTCAGCATTTTTCGCTCGAGAGAAGAAATGTAATTACGCATGTTAACAATAGTTTTCCAAATGCGTTTAAAAAGCAGTAAATTATAGAGTATTTACTTTAAGCTTAGACGTGCTACTTTAGATTTCACCCGCAACCACCGCAATTTTTATATGAGGAATCGAACAATAAATTTTTAATTAGAGCATTAAACTAACACTAAAATTAAATTCTCATATAAGAATTTTTCTGCGATGGGCTTTTGAAATCACACCACAATATTATTCAATTAGTAAGGTTTTCCGGTGACAAAAACTTTTGTGCTTCATTCCCATCAGCGTCTCTTATGCCATACCAAAACCCACCTTTTGGGAATCGTGGGAATATGTGGATCGTATTTGCGGAAAGACAGATTAGGCGGACGAAATGGAAACAAAAGAGAAGGTTTCTACTACTATTAAGATTATTTAACGAAACTTCTACTTCTTCTTTATGTTAATTTATCAATGATTGTTTATAAAAAAAATAAAACTTAAAAGACCAAAAATGCAAGTCAACAGCTAAACCGTCACGTTGCCAAGCAATGAACCAATACTACTACCAGAAACTTTAGCTTTACGGTAATTTAGCCAGGGGTTTTCTGGATTTCTTAAAAAAAATAGCTCAGCCAAAACAGGTGAGCAAGGAGTGGAGGCTGCAAGGGGAGCCTGGGCCATTGAAAATCAAGTCACAGCTGTTAGCCGGCAAAGTNTAGGAATTTTTTTCTCGGCAATGGCTAAGTAGTGCGCTCTAGGGTTTGAGTATACGAATACACTCACTGAGTGCTAACTACACGCGGAACCTCCGTTCGATTTGAGAACCCCACACCCTTGCCGTCTCCTTGTCAGTATAAACCTCAGAAATCTATATAGGGCGTGTGACAAATAAAGCCAATTCAAAACAATATATAGGGTGTTTCCTTTAAATAAAATAAGTTTGGTTTATGTGCGAACTTATACATGTACCTATAGCTAATCAGGCATACAGTTATGGTTATATGTGTAGTGTTTAATTTTCAATATTAATTTAATTAGTGATGCAGTGTTTAATTTCTAGTATTATCTGGACATACTCCTATGAAAACGAGGCCGTCTTATCTTTGAGACCCTGCACTAAAGCCCCTCGCTCCCTAGAGCCGGCACTGTAAATATGTATCAAAGTATAAACTTCAAACTCAATTTTTCATTAAGCCAAGCGCAGCTCTCTTAAGGATCTTCTGGAGTTAATCCAAAAAAATTAATGACAATCCCATGTTGAAATACAATCTTCTGAAAGAACAATTGCAGAGTATTTGTATGTATTATACGTAATTGTTTCTGTGTTTTTACTTCCGTCGTTTTCGTTCCTATTTTATTTGATTTTAATTAAAGATCGTCGGCACTTCTTCTTACGTTAGATTTAATTTAGTTCTCTTGCTAGACACGTACTCGTTATTGTCTATAAACGACGAAAGGCGACAATCATTACTATTAGCTGTCAACATGAGACTCTAGAAGGCGTTCGGCATTTCAATGAAGCAAACCAAATATCAGCGTCACAGAAACCGACGAAAATTGCTGACGCCATTGTTCTCAAATAGCTTACAAAGTAGAAGGAACTGTATCCGTCGATTTTACCAACTACCTAAATGCGGCTCTGGCACAAATTATATGACGGAACTGTCAGATTTACACGAAAATCTTTGAAAACGCTTTTATCATTTCATATTATTACTGTCACGAACATTATACGGAAGTCATTCCTTTTTTTATATTAAATGGTATTTTAATACGTATGCCGATTTTAGGAAGTCAGATAAGTCAGGACGAAAGAAGTAGTAAGTACATAAAGCAGAGGATAGTACAGGGTCGTGTCCCCTTCAATAAAAAGAAGTCACTTCTAAGCTCGCGAACGGTTAATTTAGAAATTCGAAAAAGGTTCTTAAAGGTGTATGTTTGGAGTACGGCGCTGTGCGGGTGCGAAACACGGACAGTGGACGCGGCGGAAAAGAAAAGGTTAGAAGCGTTCGAAATGTAGTGCTACAGGCGAATGATGAGGATACCGTGGATAGAGGGTTAGAAATGAAGAGGTATTAGAAAGAATAGGAGAACAGAGGACTCCATGGAAGTCAATAAGAAATAGGCGAGATAGGTTGGTAGGACACTTCTCACGCATGAAGGTCTAGTCAGCGACATATTAGATGCAGAAACGGAAGTTAGGAAGGGTAGAGGTAGACCTAGATTAGATTATTGTTCGCAAATAGTTAAGGATATAGGTTGTTCTAGTTTTAGGGAAGTGAAGATTAGCTCAGGATAGGAAAGGGTGGAAGTGCGTGTCCAACCAGTCTTCGGACTGACGACCTTATGATGATGATGGATGATGCTATGTTACATGAGATACAGATTACAATAGTAAGAAGAAATAACACACAAAACTAAAATATACAAGTATGTTCCTATATCAGCAATGTCCGATAACGTGGATGTAAACAGGATCTTTTCTATTTTTTTTTAATAAATATAGGTATACTGACACAAAATGGAGGTAACAACCTAAGAAAACTGATACAGAAATGTAAACCCTCAAAAAATAAAAAATTGAAACTGAATCGACTGAAATTTCAACATAGACTGTAAAAAAAGAACTGCAGATCCTTGAAATGTCGGAACCGATTTCCATCAACATTTAGCAACACCTGCTTTCAAACAAAAAAACAACGTGGAGCAATGGAACAATGTGGAGCTACGATGTCGTCGCATAAACATGAAATAATAAGCAATAAATCTTTTTAAACTACACTTGGTGACTTGTTTGATGGTATTGCAGTTAAATCTTATTATGCATTATACAATAGTTGGCGGGTATTGAGATATTTTAGGGTTTGTGTTTTTCTGGAAATCCACTGTTTATTAAAATAAAATTATCTGTTGGCAGAAGACCCTTTTCATCCTCCTAATATATAATCTAAAAAATTGGATTGATATTGTTTTCCGGGTTCAATGTCATTGCCCATGGAATTCTGCAGTTCCAAACTGATATCAGCATCTGCCAAATCACCACTTATCGTACCTTTAGCAAGGATCTACGGAATTCTATTAATTACGACAAAATAGCCCGCAAAACAATATCGAATTGATATACGCCAGCTGTGTAAAATTGAAAACTACGAGATATTGTGGTGTGCTAATAAATGCCTATAATCCAAAATTCTTAGCAAACGATTCGAAAAACTTCAGTTACTAGATGAACCCCAAAGCTAAAGGAACTATGGATTACATTTATTTCTCTTATTGCAATGTGTAAAAGGTCAGAAACAAAATGGGGTTGTAAATATTATGATATAAATTGATTGATGTTGATTTGACATAATAAAATTATTTGCAACCCTATTTTGGTTCTGATCTTACACGCTAGACAAACTATTATAACATCACCAATTAAAACGGGTGACAATAGCAAGTAAGACAGCATATTTTTGTTGCGGAACTGAAGAAACTATAACATAAAGATAGAAAAAGTCATACTTCAAGTTCGCAACTGGAAATATACTGCAAACACCATACAAAAATGTATTAATTTGAAAAAAGTATTTTGAAATTTTGCATTTAAAATACAAAATGGAAATCTTT
>NW_020438983.1:10312-13668 GCF_000699045.2 Agrilus planipennis | reverse complement strand
CATTCAAACATTAACCTGTAACGCCACATTTCGAACGCTTCTAACCTTTTCTTTCCGAAGCGCCCACTGTCCATATATATGAATAGACTAAAAAACGCAATTTATTATAAACAACAGAACAAGTTAGTTCTCATTCGAAAACGTTCTCGAACCTTTTAGAAAATTCTAAAACAGTCTCAAACCCTGTAAATGTAGGACATTCAGGAAAAATCTTTGACATCTATATCGTTCTAAACAGGACTCAATTTTATTGACTATGAGGAGTTCTTCGAAGCGGTAGTCTTTTAACACCTATACAGATATCTTTGAAATCAGCTCCTACAGCTGAAAACTGAAACCTTCTTCATGGATTGGGGATGGAATATAACCCTGATGAAGTTGGACGATTCGATTGAAGACCTTTAGCGGCACGTATACGGACAAACTACACTTACTTTTATTATATAGAAAAATATCAGAAAATATTACAATTACGTAAGTTTCTCCACCACCCTTCTAAACCTTCTACAATGAAGCGGAAAGTACATTATACACCAAGGTGCACACATTTGACCTTAATGGTCGATTCCACTTTATAACACTTGTATCTGCTGACTCTAAACCTTATAGAAGACCAGTTGTGACCGCGGCTTCGCCCGCGTGAATTTCAGTTTGTGATTATAAGAGTAATATTTTATTAATTTGCAAATTAGCCTTAACACATAGTTCTACAACTTTTTTGTAGAAGGCATTTATATGTATAGGGGTCTCTTACCGTTAAGGCAGCGATCTTAAGAAACGCATTAGCCTGACTTGACAGGAAAAACCATTTTATTTTAACGAAATAGTATACAACCACCGTGAAGGTCCATCCTAAATGCTGATGAAGAAATTTTTAAAATCGGATGAGTATTTTCGTAAATTACCTCCTAAACTCTCATACATGCAAACGTTACTTGATTAACATTAGTATAGATAATAAAACGATTTGAGTCTTAAAAGGTTTCAATTTGGAATAAAACATTCAAATCTGAACATTCAACTGTCCTTTATTCTACAAATTTTTCTACTTCGGTATGTAATATAAATTCTTTTGTTTTCTTCCCTTTTCAGCCGTTTGATAACGTCGAAAGAGGAATAGCATTGTAGTAAAACCGCACCGACTATGAAAACTTCAAATAATGAAATAATAAGGAAAAAATCGGAAACTTTCTTCTTTGTGTCATGTGGTCGTTCTCACGCACATTCAATAGAATTCGCTTCATTTATTTTTAAAGCCAGATACTTATACCAGAAATTTTAAAAGGAAAATTATCTGATTTAATTCGCTCGTTCTCGTTTACAGTTACTCTGTAAAATCCTCTAATTTTTCTGCTGAAGGACCAACTTTCCGTGGTTCCTCTGACTTTCTAGAAAGTGGTTAATCTGGTAACTTTAAATATCAAAAACATGAACAAATAATCTTGTAAATACAGAACAAAATAATACATTATATGCATGTTTCCACATACGTTTGCGTGTTGCGTTAGGCATAAAAAGGCGTACATGTATTTAATTTCACATTGCTCCACTTCAGCACAGCGTAATCGTATTTGTTCCTCCCATCTTCACAAACCATATCATGTTCAATCGAAGCAACTGATATCTGCATCATTTGTGGTTGAAATCGAATCCTTCTGTACAACAATTTGCAGCCTACTAAGGCTGAATAAATATCTATTGCTTAGTTTCGATTTTCTAAACTTTCAGATTGCAATTTTTGCAAATTTATGGAAGTTTTTTATTAAAAAGGCACGTATAAGTGGAAAGACATTTACCTACTAAGTGATTAATTAGTGGATATGCAATTCTCGATTCATCCCTTCATAAGGTCCTCAGTCCTAAAATTGGTTGGACATGCATCTCAACTATTTTTCCTATCCTGAGTTAATCTTCGCATTTCCCTAAAGCTAGAACATGCCACATCCTTAACTATTTGTGACTACGATTAACTATTTCTGAATCTAGTCTAGGTCTACCTCTACACTCATCATCATCATCATCATCATCATCATAAGGTCAACAGTCTTAAGATTGATTGGACACGTAGGTCCACTTTTTCCTACCCTGAGCTAATTTTAGCAATTCCCTAGAGGTAGAACATACAACATCATTAACTATTTGTGCCTTTGTGACTATCTTTAACTATTTCTGAATCTAATCTAGGTTTACATCTACCCTCATCATCTTCATAATTATCATAAGGTCGTCAATTCTAAGATTGGTTGTACACGCGCACCTTCATTTTTTTCTATCCTGAGCTAATCTTTCCATTTCCCTAAAACTAGAACATCTCACATCCTTAACTATTTGTAAACAGTAATCCAAATTAGGTTTACCTCTGCCCCTTTTAGCTCCTGTTTCTACTTCAAATATGTCTTTAACTAGCCCTTTATGGTTTGTGAATGGGTCCTACCAACGTATTTCTTTTTAACTTTCGTAGCGCTCTCTCCGATTTTCTTCTCTTTCTAATACGTCCACATTTCTAGCCTTTTCTATCCACGGAATCCTTATCATTCAAACATTAACCTGTAACGCCACATTTCGAACGCTTCTAACCTTTTCTTTCCGAAGCGCCCACTGTCCATATATATGAATAGACTAAAAAACGCAATTTATTATAAACAACAGAACAAGTTAGTTCTCATTCGAAAACGTTCTCGAACCTTTTAGAAAATTCTAAAACAGTCTCAAACCCTGTAAATGTAGGACATTCAGGAAAAATCTTTGACATCTATATCGTTCTAAACAGGACTCAATTTTATTGACTATAAGGAGTTCTTCGAAGCGGTAGTCTTTTAACACCTATACAGATATCTTTGAAATCAGCTCCTACAGCTGAAAACTGAAACCTTCTTCATGGATTGGGGATGGAATATAACCCTGATGAAGTTGGACGATTCGATTGAAGACCTTTAGCGGCACGTATACGGACAAACTACACTTACTTTTATTATATAGAAAAATCAGGAAAATCTGTGACATTCTGTAACGTTCTAAACAGGACTCAATTTTATTGACTATGAGGAGTTCTTCGAAGCGGTAGTCTTTTAACACCTATACAGATATCTTTGAAATCAGCTCCTACAGCTGAAAACTGAAACCTTCTTCATGGATTGGGGATAGAATATAACCCTGATGAAGTTGGAGGATTCGGTTGAGGACCTTTAGCGGCACGTATACAGACAAACTACACTTACTTTTATTATATAGAAAAATATCAGAAAATATTACAATTACATAAGTTTCTCCACCATCCTTCTAAACCTTCTACAATGAAGCGGAAAGTACATTATACACCAAAGTGCACACATTTGACTCATTAATTTGCCTAATTT
>NW_020438983.1:7269-9664 GCF_000699045.2 Agrilus planipennis | reverse complement strand
GACCTTGTTGGAGCATACGTAATCCTAAAATGTAGCATCGTACTACAGATGGCGTTTACCGCGCCATTTGTAGTATTTTCTAAAACGCGCTGTTAAGACAGCAGGTAAAAGTTGGTCTGTGTTCTGTCGGAGCTGTCTGCGACGCGCTGATGAGATCCGAAAAGATCGAAATCGCGATCCGCTATACTGACCACTTGGAATTATTTTATTATATATTCCTTAACATAGTCGACTAAATATAGATAAGAAAGTCCAAAAAATAAAATACTATACTTGAATTTGATCGAATTTAGAATAATCAATTGAATAGATTGGTAGCAAATTAAATTACATACTGATAATAATGGAATAAACAAATTAGAAAGAATTTATTTTATAAAATCGGTAGTACACTGTAATATAGACAATTAACTTAATTGTGGACTATGAAAACTTCAAATAATGAAATAATAAGGAAAAAATCGGAAACTTTCTTCTTTGTGTCATGTGGTCGTTCTCACGCACATTCAATAGAATTCGCTTCATTTATTTTTAAAGCCAGATACTTATACCAGAAATTTTAAAAGGAAAATTATCTGATTTAATTCGCTCGTTCTCGTTTACAGTTACTCTGTAAAATCCTCTAATTTTTCTGCTGAAGGACCAACTTTCCGTGGTTCCTCTGACTTTCTAGAAAGTGGTTAATCTGGTAACTTTAATTATCAAAAACATGAACAAATAATCTTGTAAATACAGAACAAAATAATACATTATATGCATGTTTCCACATACGTTTGCGTGTTGCGTTAGGCATAAAAAGGCGTACATGTATTTAATTTCACATTGCTCCACTTCAGCACAGCGTAATCGTATTTGTTCCTCCCATCTTCACAAACCATATCATGTTCAATCGAAGCAACTGATATCTGCATCATTTGTGGTTGAAATCGAATCCTTCTGTACAACAATTTGCAGCCTACTAAGGCTGAATAAATATCTATTGCTTAGTTTCGATTTTCTAAACTTTCAGATTGCAATTTTTGCAAATTTATGGAAGTTTTTTATTAAAAAGGCACGTATAAGTGGAAAGACATTTACCTACTAAGTGATTAATTAGTGGATATGCAATTCTCGATTCATCCCTTCATAAGGTCCTCAGTCCTAAAATTGGTTGGACATGCATCTCAACTATTTTTCCTATCCTGAGTTAATCTTCGCATTTCCCTAAAGCTAGAACATGCCACATCCTTAACTATTTGTGACTACGATTAACTATTTCTGAATCTAGTCTAGGTCTACCTCTACACTCATCATCATCATCATCATCATAAGGTCAACAGTCTTAAGATTGATTGGACACGTAGGTCCACTTTTTCCTACCCTGAGCTAATTTTAGCATTTCCCTAAAGGTAGAACATCTCACATCATTAACTATTTGTGACTTTGTGACTATCTTTAACTATTTCTGAATCTAATCTAGGTTTACCTCTACCCTCATCATCATCATAATTATCAAGGTCGTCAATTCTAAGACTGGTTGTAGACGCACCTTCATTTTTTTCTATCCTGCGCTAATCTTTCCATTTCCCTAAAACTGGAACATCTCACATCCTTAACTATTTGTAAACAGTAATCTAAATTAGATTTACCTCTACCCCTTTTAGCTCCTGTTTCTACTTCAAATATGTCTAACTAGCCCTTTATGATTTGTGAATGGGTCCTACCAGCTTATTTTACCTATTTCTTGTTGACTTTCATAGCGCTCTCTCCGATTTTCTTCTCTTTCTAATACCTCCACATTTCTAGCCTTTTCTATCCAGGGAATCCTTATCATTCAAACATTAACCTGTAATACCACATTTCGAACGCTTCTAACCTTTTCTTTCCGCAGCGCCCACTGTTTATATATATAAATAGACTAAAAAACGCAATTTATTATAAACAAGTCACACTTCGACCAGAAGAAGTTAGTTCTCATTCGAGAACGTTCTCGAACCTTTTAGAAAATTATAAAACATTCTCGAACCCTGTAAATGTAGGACATTCAGGAAAATCTGTGACATTCTGTAACGTTCTAAACAGGACTCAATTTTATTGACTATGAGGAGTTCTTCGAAGCGGTAGTCTTTTAACACCTATACAGATATCTTTGAAATCAGCTCCTACAGCTGAAAACTGAAACCTTCTTCATGGATTGGGGATAGAATATAACCCTGATGAAGTTGGAGGATTCGGTTGAGGACCTTTAGCGGCACGTATACAGACAAACTACACTTACTTTTATTATATAGAAAAATATCAGAAAATATTACAATTACATAAGTTTCTCCACCATCCTTCTAAACCTTCTACAATGAAGCGGAAAGTACATTATACACCAAAGTGCACACATTTGACTCATTAATTTGCCTAATTT